>NW_017534786.1:824451-903121 GCF_001853355.1 Bactrocera latifrons
TTTTTTTACTTTATACTTTTATTATTATTTTTTGTTGCCTTATTTTTCATTTGGACCACCCAATTTATCCCGCCGACCTCGCTAATTAGACAGTGCAGAAGAATAAAAATATGCCGCTACGTTTAAGTATCATTATCTGTTGTGTAACACTCGGCGAATGCCACAATAAAGCAAAAACAGCGAAGATAACGAAAACAGCAACTGAATGTCAGCTTTGCTGCTATGGAATACTCGACAAATGCCACAAACCCACAACCAAAACGCAGGAAATCAGTTTAGCGCCTATAGCGTTTTAATGAAGACAATAATTAAAAAAAGTCCTTAAACGCTTTGCGATGCTCGTGCGCCGTGTACTCGCCACTGGCGAATTGACTGCTGTAAATATCTAAGTCCGAAAAAGGGTGGAACGGCAGCACATACACACACACACATTTACTGACATAAGTAGCCACTGAACGGCTGCTTGACATTAATGGCAATTTGCGGAAATATGCTCGAACAACAGCAACAACGATGTGAAAGTACGACATCAGCTAATTACTTGCAGTTGGCCACTAAAAAATATGAGGGAGTGAGTTCTACACAGCTACTGGTGAAACCAGTGGTAAGCGAGTGCAAGGATAGAGTTGGTGTTTTGTGGTGTTGTTTGTGTTGTTAAAAATTAGCGCTTTAGTAAAAGGTGATTTCAATTTATCCACTTAGCTAAAATTATTGCCATATTCTGTTTAATATTTACTATACAATTGGCTCTCGCTTAGAGTAGTCTGCAAAGCTTTAAAGCTTGTATTAGACTATTCCACATAGCTCATGACCCGCAAAAGCTTTAAATAAGCAGCTTCAAAGTCGCTTTCAAATTAAAAATTCGTATCGAACTGCTTACCAAAAACAGCAGTAGAAACTACTCAGCTGAATGACACAGAGCGGATAATTCCGAATAATCTTAATTGCTGCACCATTGCTTCCAATAAGCTATACTAGTTTAATGATCTTCAGTTCATTAAGCCCCAAAAACGCAAGCTACTGGAGATTTTGATGTTTAGCATAAATTATTACCCTTAAGATGACAATGAAACACAAATTTCAAGGTATTTATCAAGTGCTATAAAAGATTGTTATACATAAGGGAGCTTATTATTTACCAAGTTAATTTTATTTTCGAAAATACCCTGAAATTTCAGTTTTTGCCCTAAAAAAGGATATACAATAAACAATATTTTGTTTTTCAATTTAAATTGTGCCTAAATAGCTTTAATTTCTGCATTCATCTTACATGCGATTTTTTGATCATTTTCCATAAAGATTTCATCTCCAGAGCAAAAAAAAAAAAATTACCACCATGACCAAAAAATAATATTTGAACAAAAAAAATTTTCATAATTTTTTTAATACAAACATTGTTTTAAAAGTTATTCGCAGTTAAAATTTTACTTGAAATGCTCTATATTCATATAGTACACCATGTCCTAGTAAGTTTTTATAAAAAAATGCTTCATTCTTTGTTAAACGAAAATTTTTACACTTAAATATGATTTTTCCTCAACTAAACTCAGCTTTGTGTGAACGTATGTATTAAGAAAATGTGCCGCATAGCATTATCTTGCAAAGTAATGTCTCTTAAAAAGGATTTTATACTACTGTGGGCAAAAAATAGTAAGACTTTTTAATTTAAATTTCGCGCGACCACCCATTTGTAGAAATATTTATTTCTAGGTTGTTATGACTATCAGTGACATCTGAGCCAAATGTCACATCAAAATAATCATTGGTGTTATGTACACGCTTAACTTTTTGAAGTACATCATTTTTACGTTCAGAATGTTGGAAAAGACCTTCAGTGATAATTTTTTGTCACGAGTAAGGGTTTTAATTTGCACAAATTATTCAAGGAAAGTCGAGAAAGCGTTAAACGAATCACGTCCAGGACGGTCATCAATTTCAACTGATGATCAATACGTCAATAAAATAAAGGAATTGGAACTCGAAAATCGAGGATCTTACAGGCATCGGTGGAAAATCGGAAGGATCAGTGAAAACCATTTTGAAAGAAATAATAGTAAAATCATGATTGGTTCCAAAATCACGCAATTCTTTCAAAACACAGCGTCGCGTTAACGTCCGTGAAGCAGTAGCTTGGAGTTATGCTTACAAGCCTGAAACAGACGATTATTCGGCTGAATATCAGCGTCAGAGCAAGTCAAAAATCAAGGTTATGGCGACAGTATAATTTGGTTATCGAGGTGTGGTGCATTCCGAATTCCTTCCAACTGACCAAACTGTCAACAGGAAATACTATTTGAGTGTTATGCGCCGTTTGCGGCAAGGTTTTTGGCCGACAACTCATGATTTTTGCACGATTCGCATATTGCATTTACTCTTCGTGCGTTTTTTTCCAAATTTCCAACCAGAATTGTGCTGCAGTCAGCGTATGCGTCGGATTTAGCTCCAAGTGACTTCAGGCTATTCAGCAAACTTAAACGATCACTTCGGGGTAACCTTTTTGAGTGAAATTATTCATCAAGGAGTCAATTTAAGCCATTAAACGCGAATTATTACACACATTGAATGCTATTCTGGAAATTGACTTCAACAACTACTACGGGAATTGAAAAAAAGACGTTGGCACAAGCATATTTTGGACAAGGCGGGGATTAGTTTGAGGGGGACGACAGAGATTTTCAAGAATAAATTAAGAATTTTAAAATTGATAAAAAAAAAAGAAATTTATAATATCCTAGTGCCTAATACTGGGTATGATATTTTATTCTGCTATTAAAATCATCCAAGTCCATGTAAAATCGTCTTTAGTCGTTCTGTAGTGCCAAATCGTTGACTAAAGTAACGTTCTAACTGCACCTTCATTCAATATTTCGCTGATACAAATGACCTAGATTAGTAATAATCTAAAACTAAACTTTAAATTCTGTTTTAATATCATAAGCTGATTCAGTTCCTTACTTATTTTCTTATTAAACGTGGTGGCAATAATAATGGGATGCACAGTGTTGTAATTTTTGGCTACTCTATATCGACTTGAGTAAAAATCATCATCGGACTCAAGCCTTTTTGAAGGCAAGTAATATTTTTCAGCCGCTAAGTCTCATTGCATAGAATGATGTAAAGCGTTAGCTGTATTAACAAATAGTTTCAAAAAAAATTTAAGATAACTGTCAGGCTTTGCGTCTAATATAAAAATAAATATATAATATGTATAGACTAGATTTTAAAATTCCTTTACTCAAATCTACTCTACATACTGTCTACTGTGCAGACATTTCAAAACATATCGCATGCTCCTTGCCAAATAATATCACATCAATTCTTTAAACACTCCAGCAATAACATATTTTTACAAGGATTTAAAGCTAAAAATACACGCACGATTTTCTTAGTTTAAAGTACCTTCAGCGATTTTATCGATTGGCAATATATACACGAAATTGAAATTGAAAGGAAAATATCCATATCAGTTTAGGTTTGCCTGCATAAGTAAGCAGATTTAAGCAAGCACCCAAAATCCGCGCACACACGCGCGTTCTCGGAAAATTGTTGTAAAAGTAAATATGAGCAAAAGCAAATAATGAAGAAAGGACAAGGTAAACACAAACGAAAACTGGATGAAAATTTGCTAATGCGAATATAGAGTTATACGTGCTCACATAACTGGTATAGTTGTATGTGGATGTGCATATGTATATGTATAGATATCAGAAAAGACACAAGAATTATGATACAAGTTAGCTTTAAATTTACATTTATTATTTTTTTTATTAAACAACTTTAAATGGTTTATTATTTTTTCCCCCAATCATACGTAAAAGATGAATGTTATTTTTAAGCAAATATCTTTTCCCTTGTCTACCTCTTGAGAGCATCATGTCATTATCGACAAGTACTAACCGTTGATTGTGTTCAAAATAATCAACTGAGAGAGAGACAGAGCCATTGAAAGAGCCACATTGCCAACATGAAGCAGCCATGTTAAATTCAACAGCGCCTAAGAGTAGGCAAGAGTTGGCAGCAAGAGAGTATTTCGTGTTAAGAGAATTTTTATTTGCGTGGGCATTTTTGTTTCTCTTAAAGAACATTTTTTTAAATTTGCTATTTATTTTACAATACGGAACCATTGCAATTTGAAAATATTAACATTTTTAGATAAAACTTTCTACATACGAAGAAAGACAAAATATGTCACATTGCAAACGGCTGGAAGCTTGGAAGAATAATTTCGAAAAGTGGCGGTTTTGAACTGCTGAATTAAAACATACACTAGAGTGCCCATATATGCTTATTATAATTCGTAAGCTCCCGGCATCTGCGACGCAAGAAAAGCATAAGCACTTTGCCTAACGATGGATTTACCATACGTTTTAACATAGGTATGGGAACAAAAAACTCCGTATCTTTGGAATGGTATGAAAGAACAAAAATTTTTTTTGCAGATTATTAAAGAGATTATTTTCCGGGTTGTGTCACATACTTTTCAGTTTTTTTTTTTTTTTAGCGTGACGCGTGTTTAGCGTTCTTTGCCTTCACAAAATTTCATCGATATATCTCCAGCAGTATATGAGAAAATAATTTTACAATTTTATCGAGCTCTAAATTTCAACATTCAATAAATTTAACAAAAAAAGAATTTTGACGAAATATTTATATCACGCGGTATACGTCTGGTCCCCTTCCTAATGAGCTGCCAACTAACAAAATTGGGGATTTTGCGAAATTTTCATGGATCACTTGACGTACTTTGACCCATATTGTATCACATAAGTTAATTTCAAACTTTTTGACTCAGTAAAACATGTCAATGACAGTGTCAACTAACGAGATCGTTAGTGTCTCATCGGCAGTTGTAATGCTCTTCATAATTGTGCAATGGTGGGAAAAACAAGTCGTAGCCAAAAACACCACACCAAAACCGCTCAAAAATCAAGGTGTTGCTCAATGTTTTTTCGATACTCATGGTTTGGTTCATCATGAAGTCATGAAGTTCCGGAGAAACAGCCGGTCAATAAGGAGTGCAATTCGGTAATATTGCGGCATTTAAATGAGAACATCTGTCAAAAACGGCCGGAATTGTGGATAAACAATCACATCGCTTCAACTCACTATTATGATCGAATTTGAAATCAGAAATGCAATGAATCAGAACCATATTTCCCTTCGTAGGTTTTTCTTGTTCCTTAAACTGTAATTACCATTCCACGAAACCCGTTTTCAGTCGATCGAAGAGATAAAAAAAAATTCGCTAAAGGAGCTGAAGGCCATTCCAAAAATTTCTTATTAAAAGTGTTTCGAAGGCTGCAAAAATCGTTCGCATAAGTGTATTACATCTGGCGAGGGCTTAATATTTTGGCTTTTTTACAATTTCCTGGTACTTTCTTATCATAATGTATAGCTGTCGAAGCAATTTCGTATAAATTTTTTTTTTATTTTTTTTATTTTATTTTATTTTTATTTTATAAAAGCTNTTTATTTTTTTTATTTTATTTTATTTTTATTTTATAAAAGCTTACATAATAATACAATTATTATACAAACTTAAGAAAATACGCAGCACTAGCATCATGGGCTATTCGTATAAATTATTATCCGAATGAATATAGAAAATAAATACAACAAAACCTAGCTATCTTCAATGATTTAAAGAGGCTTTAATAAGATGTGATGAAAGCCATAAAAGATAAACCCAGAAAGTGGTTGCTAATTTAAGTAATAAAATCTAGAAATTTTACATATTATATTTACTAGAAAACCAAATATTCAATATGAAAGTTTTTCTAAACGTTTCTAAAAATAGAAAACAAAAAAATATTTTTGCATCACTCACATAAATTCATTTTGCCACACTTCATTTGCATTGCAGTATCTTGCATCTCATAATTAATTGAAATCACTTTATGTGAACAGGGTGTAGATTGAAATAAATTTGCTATCAATACGCAAAGCGCACACACACGCACATTTCGATACTTTTGTAAAAGTAATTTTGAATTATTGCTGCAATTAGAATTTCTAACAAAATGCACATTTTCATGTTTATTTTCGGATAAATTGCGGCATTTTATTTCCATAAATTTAAAATGCAACAATAACAACAACAACAACAACAAATATTGCCTYTGACAATTAATTTGAAATCTTGTTTTCAGTTGCAATAAATGTCACATTATTGAATTTCACCCAAAGGACCAAGGTGGAGAGCTTGCTCCGGGCGCTTAAATGCAACCCTGTAAAGTAGTGTAATGCAAACGCACGCTTCAAATGCATGCCAGCGCATGTATGTATGTATATGTGCGGGTATGTTTAATGTTTGCTGTCGCAATTCCGTTATTATGTTAAAAATATGTTAAATTAATAAACGCGTTTGCTGCGCTTTTCGTGTTAATAATTGTGTGTAAATTGATTGGACATGGTAATGCGAATTATTTTGTGGTTTTGCATTCACGGTTTGGTGCGTCAATTGCTGGAAAGCGGGAGAGAAAGGTGAAGAGGAGTAGTTGCAGAGGAGATGTTGCATATTTTTAATAATATCTATTTTATTGTGTAGACTATGAGTGTGTTATAGGCATGTATTTAACAACGAACAGGGTTGCCTATTATATTCTTTTATTTTATTAACTATACTAAGATACGAGATTTTCCTTGACTGGTAAAAATTTACTCAATAACCTGAACAAGGTATATGTAGAAAGTTTGCAACGAGGTTTCCAACACCCAGAAGGCAACGTCGGATAAGCTTGACGAGCTGAATCACCTTAAGCTTGTCGGTCTTAGTATTCAAAGCCCCCTCAACCTATTACCTCAAGTTTTTGCGCTATCAATCTGAAAATTTGCCCAAAATCTTTTCTCCGTAAGAAGATGCTCATTTGTCGGAACCACCAAGATCGAGTCACTATAGCACATAGCTGTCATACAAACTGAATTATCAAAATGCTGTGCTTGCATGGAACACTTGTTTATTTTACGAGATATCTCCACGAAATTTGGCATGCATTATTTTCTAATACAATAATGCTATCTCTGCCGAAATCGTTTAGATCGGACTACTATAGCATATAGCTGCCATACAAACGGAACTGTCAAATTTCTGTGTTTGTATAGAAAACTTTTTATTTGACAAGGTTTCTTCAAAAAATTCGACATGGATTAACAATTCAATACAGTGTTTCAATCTCCAAACAAATTGTTCAGATCGAAGAACTATAGCAGATAGCTATCATACAAACTGATCGGTCAAAATGAAGTTCTTATATAGAAAACTCTTTTATTTGACAAAATAGCTTTACGAAATTCGGCACAGATTTTTATCCAAGAGAGTGCCATAATATCCGAACAAATCGTTCACATCGGACTACTATAGCATATAGCTGCCATACAAGCTGTTCGAGCAAAAACAAGATAAGGATTATTATTATTATATGTACATATAGAAGCTATGAGAAGTGCACCCGTTAAGGGTATTAAAGCTTCGGTGAAGCAAATTAACGTTTTTTTTTTTTTTTCAAATACTTAAAAGGTCGCATCACCTAAATCTTACGCAAATATTTTGCGGTTAGTTCAATGTTATATGAATTTCAAAGTATCTGTTTGGTTAACAGTGAGAGCTGTTAATTTTTCAAAAATAATTTTTTTACAAATAAAATAAATACCGAGCAGTACACCCGACAATATCTCAAATTTCATTGAAAATCCCACTAAATAAAAAAAAAATTTCGAACCTGGCAACCCTTAAATTCCTACCGACCGCTATCATCCAAATTACATTGCGGTCGCATATTGTTTACAAATTTTCTAAATTATGCATATTTAGCATATGACAGCACATGTCAAAAATTACAAAAAAAGAAAAGAATTAAAATAACTCATTGCCATTCAATTCCAAAAGCACTATTATAAAATTATGTTATTTTTGTTAAATGTTCTAAAAATATGCATGAAGCATGCCACTTAATTGAATATTTTAAATTCTGATCCAGATATTTTCCATTTCGCTCTTAACTTCCATGCGCCACTCCGCGTCCGTTTATTCCACGGCACATTTCGACTAGGCCCATTCGTATTTTGCCAGCACGAAAATTGCGTACTTATTTGCTCATTATCGTTGGCGATAATTAATTTTGAAGTGCAAAACCTTGTAATTGACCTCAATTAACACGCCGACATTAGCTAATTTTCTCTATTTGCAACGCCTGCATGTGCCGCATGCCAGTATGAACGTGACTATGAGGGTGGTGGGGAGTATCTCGTCGGTACGAGTGCATGTGTGCTCTCATGATGTTTAGCAAACATGCATTTGCATTGCTTCCGAACGGTGATTTACCGATAAAATGCATAAAATTTGCAGCAGTTATGGGAGAAATTATTGGCTTCTCGCAAATACTAAGCGCAAGAAGCAAGGACTGTAATGAGTCTTGAAGAGGCAAGTAGGAACATACTGTAGAAAATGCTATTTTCGGTATGAACGATTTCACGATTTTTTGTTCCCCAAACTGAAAATACCGGTCCGTGAAACACGTTTTCAGTCGATCGAAAAGATAAAACAAAATTCGCTGAGGTGCTTATGAAAATGAGAAATACTTTGAAAACGACAACTAATTATTGCTGAGTAATTAAATATCTTGCGTTTTATTTACAATTTGTGAGTACTTTTTTCTCACAATATATACCAGCTTTAATGGAATGAGAAGCATCATGAATTTCTGAAAAATCTCAAAGTTCCTTTATATTTTAAATTCTGACGTCRCATATAAAATTGTTGCATACTCTTAGTATTATTTCGGTGAACGTCCGGTGTATTTTACGTGAGTAACTGCCGCCGATGGCCACATTCACGATTCTTAAAAGCACATAACTCAAAGCAATGCATAGATCAGCACCCCAAAAAGTGCAGGCATCTTGCAAGCATTAATTAATTCAAATTGGCATGATAGAAAGGACGCCTATTGCAGCTTGGTCGGTTTCGAGGTCGATCTGTGATGGGCGGCCGGTGACTCCAAAGTTTTCTCTGCATTTATCTTTCAACCGTAACCACCACGAATATCTCCTAGTAGCCATTACCAATGAGTAACATATTCATGCAATGTTTTAAACGTAGCGTAAATTTTTTAATTTTTTTGGTTGCATCATGAATTTTTTCCGGAGAAACAGACAGTTAATAAGGAGTTCTATTCGGCAATATTGAGAAAATCTGTCAAAAACGGCCTTGAAGCGATGGTGTGATTGTTAGTAGTAGCAATTCAGAATGAGTAACATATTCATGCAATTTTTGAAACACAAATGTTTTAATTTTGTTTAAGAAGAGTATATTAAGCCGCCCAATCAAATCGTTTACAGGTTCTATGACCTTGTGATTTAAGATTAGCATCTCAGCAGTCATTTAGAAATAATAAGTTAAGCGTTCAATTTATGCGTGCTGAAAACTCAGTTAATTAACGAACTCAATGTTGTTGTTTTGGTTTGAAATCATTTATTATTTGGAGAAAACATTAATTTCGATTGCACCGAAGTTATTATACCTTTCGCACGGAGACATATTTTCAAATAGAAATCTTGTTCATACCATAATTTAATTATTAATTATTAGATATTAGAAAATATCTTGTCGAATAAGAGAGTTTTTCAAACAAGGAAAAAAGTTTTGATCGTACAGTTTTTAATACAGATGTACGCTATAGTTATAATAGTTGTTTGTTCGATTCGCCACTTTCCAAGGTTTGGTATAATATAATACAGCAACTGGTATAAATAAAAAAAACTTGCTTTATACCCAACAGATAAACTTAAACTATGCGATATGCGATATACATAGGTATATATTGTATAAATGGTTAGGATGACGAGACGAGTCTAACTGTCTGTCTGCCCTTCCGTCCGTACACATGTCCCTTGGCGTCATTAAAGGTTTGGTATTTTAGATAGGATCGAACCAAAATTTTTCGATTTGACTTTTTACCAGATATTATCGGCCAGTGAGCGAGTTATCTCAATGAAAATGCAAGTGCGTGTTGCACTCATAACAGTATATTTTTGTTCCTAATATGGATAAAAATGGGCAAAAATAGATAATAATAATATAATTGAAAGTCACTATAAGTGATAGCAATTTTCATCGAATAACATATTTCCAACAAGGCATTGATATCGTTACACCTAACTAGTTAAACGACTATGTATACAATAGTAGAACCAAAGCTTGGCGCTCAAAATGATAGTGTATGTAGCTAAAGTACAAGAGTATACAATTTACATAGAAGCATATAAATATAATAATTAGCTTGCAATGTGTGTACTATGTACGGGTACAGGAGGTGCCACCGTTTTATTTACAATGCCAACAAGGTGTTTTGAAAGTGCATCCGCACTTGATAGCTCGCAAGATATCAAGATATAAATAATTCACAGGCATATATTTATGATATATTTATTATATTGGAACTATATTGAGTGTATTATTAATAGCTTCTTATTGGTTTTGTAAATAAACAAACGCCTCCATAGTGAAGCTTGTAGTTGTTGATATGTGGGTATGTGCAGAAGGTTACAAGTGAATATGCAGGCTGAGTTTATCCTCAAGTACACCTCCAGTTGCCAACATTACACATGTGTCTAATACATGTTCCTGCGAACTATTAATAAAACATTAATTTTCACATATGTATAAATACATTTGTATGTGTGTGTACTTCCAGCGAACGCCGAACGGCGAACAACGTATTATCGATGTTTCTCTCGCCTCTGCCATTCAGCTTGCAGGGTATTGAGCAATTTTCTCTGCTCGAATTCAATTATTTTTCGATTAACACTTTCACATGCTAAGTAATTAAATAAGGTTGAATTAGCCGCCCGCATGAGTGTAATTTCTCAAGGGTACCAGCAGTTAGCCTAGTCCCAAAGCAATTTATGGGCATAATGAAATAGCTAAGGTTGTTAATTTTTATTACTCGCTGGTGGTATTTAGTGTGGCTATAGTTGAGAGTGACTAGTTTTTGTTAGCTAACTAATTTTTTTAATGAACTTTAACCATTCGTAGCATGAAGTATTGGGATGTTATTAAGGTATGTTTGTATGAAATTAATACTTTTGTGTCCAGAAATTGCTAATAAATATATATAGCGATATTAATAAGCGATAAAAATACGAAATTATAGTCATATTCATTACATTAAAAAATCAACAAAACTCTTATATATACCCCAAACAATATGCAACTGATACTAAGCAAAAAATGTTCGAAGGGGCCGAGTATAAATAACAAAAATTTTGAAAAAAAATTAATTTTTAAATACTCGTAAATTATAAATATTAATTCCTTTAATATGTATATTTGTCTAGTTCTATAATAAAAAATACTTTAGCTTTACTGCTAACTGCAAACTAAATAAAAAGTTACTCATACGCACCGGTCGACTTCACATGCGTTCGCTTCATGTGTACAACTGAAAAAAGACAAACACATTTGAACCTTCTTAATCTATCATACATTTTATACTATTAAATATGACAAAATTTCAAAAATTATATAACATTAATTACCAAAAAGTACGCAAAGGCTAAAATTTATTGAAAAAAAATTAAAAATTTAATATTATATTGAATTAAAATTTTAGTATATATTTATACCTTGAATAGGGTATACTAAGTTTGCCACGAAGTTTGTAACACGCAGAAGGAAGCATTCTTAAAAGATAAAATATTCGGATAAATCCTTAAAAGATCATCTAAAGTGACAAAAATACGTCTTTTAGTGAAAACCTTATCTTAGAACTTGGACTGAATTTTTGGCAGATATTTTTACAAAAAATTAATTCAGTGCAAATTATCGAAAAATTCAGAAATCAATCCTTCACTCAAGACTTTAAGAATTGTATCCCAAAAACCGGTATAAAATCTCATGAAGATCGGTTGAGTACTTCTCGAGAAATCTTGCCAGGCGCACAAGTTCTCAAGACTGCATCTCCGAATCTATTACTCGGATCAACTTGAAAACTCAGGAAAATATTGTATAAAGTAGAATTTAACAATACAACTTAATAATGCAATAACAAAATCATGTTTTCGAAACAGATAAGCAAATGTAACCACTTAATGCATATTTCTTAAATATTTGTTGTACACTGATCTTATATGAGATCTAAAGCAAATTAGTGGCACGAAAATCGATTTCTACCACTCCCAACTTTTTCGTAAAATTTGAGTGTCTTGATCTTATAGTTACTCCGATCGTTTTGACATGCGAGCGCTTTTTGTGTTGCATACAGTGACTTAAATTATTCATTTTACTAAAAAAAAAAAAGGATTTAAATCGCGAAGTATCGAATTTCTCCCTTTTTTTTCGACCATTTTTCGTATCACGCGCTAGAGAGAATGACGTTAAAAATGTTCTCTCCAAATTGGAACTATAATTCTTCAAAACTTTTAATTTGAGAGTAGAAACCGTTTTGAAAAAAACTATTCTGAGAAAAACGCGTTTAAAGATTGAAGCCACTATGTTACCCACTCTGTCCTCTTTCTATAAGAAACGCTGCAACGACCGTAATAACTTGAATTTCGATTTAAAAATTTGAGAAACTGTATATGCTATACGATAATACAACAAAAAAAAAATCGAATCCTCGATTTCACCCTGAGACGATCCCTTAAATTTTGTGTGCGGAATCAAATTTCTGATGCCGAAATATTCAGAATGTTGGAAAGGTCTTCGATGATAAATACAGATCTTACAGACATTCTTGGAATATCGGAAGAATCAATGAAAACCATTTTGAAGAATCATTTGGGCCTTAGAAGAGAGAAAACACGATTAGTTACAAAATCATTAAAAAAAACAGCGAAAACCAGCATTGCGTTAAAGTCTGTGAAACATTGTTGACTAATTGAATGTGATGAAACGTATTATTACTAGCGACGTGTCTTGAAGACCGTTAAATAAATTAATTACAAAATTCGCAACATGTCATAAAAATATGCTTACGCTTGATTTCAAGAATAATAATCCGCTAATTTACTCCCATAAAAGTGTTGAGGTAAAACATAATAGATAATAACAAAAATTAAGAACTTTTAAATGCTTATGAAATGGTGCAGTAAATTTTACGCACTTCTCAAGTTTAAGGCTATTGTAAATTATTATAATTTGCAAGCGATTAAAGACGCACTGAAAGAAATATGGGAAATATAAATCTCACCAAAGAGGCAAAAAAGTTTGAAGTAACTCTGCTCAGCTGAAGGAAGTTATGCTGTGAAGGCAGATATCTGCCGTTTAGCTCTCTGCTGAGAGATTTTTATTATAGGTTGATGTATATATGTATATTATATGTTAACCTTATTTATATTTCCTATTTTACCTTTAACCTTAAATATATGTATATTTTTTATTGAGCGAAACAAGTTGCCAGTAGCTCGTTAAGCTGTTTATGTAAATGTTGAAGTTGTTGACAATGACAGTTATATATATTGTGGTAAGCGAAATTTTTTGCGCTTGTATGTGTAAAGTCTTCCCAGCATAAAATTTCATTTGTCAAGAAGCTGTTTTCTTCCAACAGAACAATCGCCAGCCAGAGCACGCAGGTATTTTTGGAAAACCAACGAGCAACCCGCGTGAAATTGCACAATGGGCGTAATTCCACTTTTAGCTCACATTGTAAATATCGGCATTTACTAGAACAATTTCAACTAAATTCAGTGCGTAATATTAGCCCGATGTGTTTAAAATCAAATTAAAATCACGACTAGTTCGCGTATATCGAAATTTTAAATTCTGAACTTGATATCACAGCTCTACAAAAAATAAAATTTGCAGTCTACAAAATATCCCGTTTTGCTCAATGAAAATCTCACTTCCGTTTTAAAAGTAATTCACATGGACTTTTCGGAAACAATGACGACGCAAATACACAGATATTGGTACTGTCAACAGATGTGAATGAGAGGATGAAACATCTACTACAGTTTGCTTAAATATGTTCTTATTTTTCAAACCAAAATTGTCAAATTAACCAAATAATAGTTTGTCAAAAAAGTCTTGCGGTATTTTTATTGAATTTTTTTTCAATTTTCAATTGTTAATAAAATTTTTTTTTGATGACTCATACCCAGCTCTTTGCCGATGCTACGCCTGCTACTATGCCGGTCTCTTTCGACCAATTCAGCGCAATTTTCGACGACAGGCTTTCCGGAGCGTGGCGCATCTTCGACCACCTCTACACCAGAACAAAAACGTTGAAATCAGCGTGTGCGATGGAAATGGAAACTGTATCGGGTCCATAAAATGCACAAATTTTATTGGCGGGCTTGAGATGCCTTTATCGTAGTGGTACCGTAAAACATGCGGTATTTTCTTAGCGCGTGAAATGAGCTTTCCAAAAAGGCATAACCCGATGCGACGAATAAAACTATAACTACTCTCAGCGCCAACCAGCGAAAATACCGCAAGACTTTTTTGACAACCCATTATGTTATTTGGCTTCATAATTTTCTGATTTTTCTAGTATAAAATACAAATTAAGATCTGAAAGTAAACAAGAGCAAATCTTACGAAATCATTGAAAGATTTTTATTCGGTGGGTAGAAATATATTCAAAATTAAAAGAACATTTTGGCCAACAAAAAAGCTGTATGCCGCACCTCTCATTATATGGCATTATACAAATAAAACATTGTGGAAATATTGCCTTATATCAAGATTTCTGATCTTCCGGTTGGTATATCGGTTAATATGTGAGTTATCTTAATGAAATTGAGAGAGCATCTCTTTTAAACAACATTATAACCAAGTAGGAATATATAAAAAATATCTAGCGCCTATATTTATATAAGACTTTTAAAATATCCGGTTGACTTTATATCATATTGGCCAATCTGTGGTGTTACTTAAGGAATTAAAGCGAGCAACTTTTGCTGACGTAAGGTTTAGTCATAATTTCTAAAGTCAAAAAAATCTTTATGCTAATGTCAACCATTTTTTAATGAGAAAAATTTAATATACTTATTCTTTTATAAGAAATTGTAACTCCTAAGTATCAATAAAAAATAATGTCTCATTTTGTCAATCATTTCCGTCGGAGTCTATAAAAGATTTGCGAGCACTTCTACTAACTATTCACTCCGCATGCTCCTAGCAGGTCGACGATCCGCTCCTGTGTAGCTGAGAAATCCTTTTAGAACGCATAGACTATTTGCCTTCAGAAAAGTTAATTTTGCCGCAATTTTGGGGATTCTTATTGTAAATTGTCCATTTGTCCATTTGTCCGACGAAAGCTACCAAATTATAATGAGGAACGTGAGGTAGAAACGTCTAGGCATTTCTTCTTCCATTACTTAGCATTTGCGAGTCTGAAGTTAAACCAGAAGACAAAGCTGAAACTGACATTAACCGTCTAAAAAATATGTGATAATCTGTATTGGATTGTAAAGATCACATGATCAATTACAAAGGAGTTTTAGGTACCACAACAGACCGACGTTCTAAGATGTCCAAGTGAGCTAACTGCTAGGAACGACTCCTTGTTCTCATCTCACACAGTCTGTATTATTTAGTGTTTGCCACTTGATTTAAAAAGGAAGAAGAATAAAGGTATATGAAAGTAAATATCCCATCTTTTGCTAGTCCGGCGTCAATTTTATTAGAGTTTAAGGAAAAAAGAAAAGATGAGAACTCATCGTCTTCACAGAATTGACTCCTAAGATTTCTTACTAGCCAATATAGCGTTAAAATGAATTTTAGCTTGGAAATTCGTAACCCGCGCATTTAGCACTAGGTTTCTTCGCTTCTACAGCGTATGTAAGTTATGTAAGTATCTGAACAATTGCCAGCAAAGTTAAGCTGGAAGTTTATTATCTCCGCCATTGAAAGTGTCACATTTCGTTAGCGAAGAAATTGCCGATTTATGAAAATGCCACATAAACATAGGCAGAGTGTAAGTTAAAATGTGTATGTTAATAAATATGTACACAGCTACACACAAACAAATGTGTGTACATAAGTATATATCGCTGCCGTGGCAATAAAACGCATATGCTCACGAGTGTGTGTGCCGATTAAATTTGCTTGCTTGCACATAAAATATTTTATATGCCATTACACATGCATACATACAATATCTACATACATACACACACGTTTTTACATGTGCACGCTTATAAACTTCTAGGCGCTATAAAGGCTGGCAGGTCTATGAAAGTGAGCAGGTGAAATTATGATGACTGCCTGCTTGCTTGCCACTTTATCACTCGGCGCTGGAGCTGCGCTGTGCGGGTGCGTGTGTGTGTATGTGGGCACATAAGTGTTTGTGCGGTGGAGTGTTTGCCTTTTTTATGTGTCTTTGATATTTTAATGGAAAATGTTTTCGCGGTTTTCACACACACAGCCGCACACGCGAGAGATAACTACATATTACGATATTGCAGCTGAAGTATCGAAGCGACATACATACACACAGACACACATGCATATTATAAAGCAAACTTCATGCAAAGGACGGTGGACCTACCGACTGATTTCGGACATACACTTGTGGATAGGTAGACAACATGGAGACCTGGATTTCCACCTTACCCAAATACTCAGTGGTCATGGTTGCTTCAGAAGCTACCTATTCAAGTATCGTCATGACTTTAGTCAATACTGTCCGACGTGTACAGAGTGTATAGAAGACTNAAAAAAAAAAAAAAAAAAAAAAAAAAAAAAAAAAAAAAAAAAAAAAAAAAAAAAAAAAAAAAAAAATGCATATTTATAGACTTATAAAAGTTATAATTTTACACATGCTCTCGCTGCAAACGTGCAAAGCATCAATAAGAATATAAAAATTGTGTACGCGTGTGTTGGTGTAAGTGCATATTTATAAAAAGCCAAGCGGCAGCAACTTCAAAAGGGCATAAAGAAAAAAATTACCACTTACGCACACATCTGCTCTTATCAACGTTAAATGTCATTACATAACATAATGAGTGTGTCATTTTCCTTTCTATAAAATTGTATACGCATATGTATGTGTATTTTTATGAAGGTTTTTACACATTCTGTATACACCTATGCATCTAAGTGTGCGTGTGTGTGTCTGTGTAGGTATGCGTGACTTAATATTGTTCACTTCTTGCTTGCTGATTGCATGCAATGTCAATATTGTGCACTCACCTGGCCTCTCCGCATTTACATAACCTTAAATTCAAACCCTTAAATAAATTTGCATAAAGGGAAAGCTGCAAAGCTTTCAAGCCAATCCAAGGATATGTGTTTGTGTACAAGCAATACCCATGAAAGCCTAACCGCCTAATTCAATTGATAATTCTAACAAACGAGTACTATTAATACTAGTTATTACCGAATTCAAAAGATTATGATATTCTAGTATACCTTTTTGCTGTTAATGGCACTCTTATTTTTAAGCAAGCGGCAAAAAACATCGTTAAAATAACAGACTAAAAAGAATCACCAAAAATTCTGTAATTATTTTACATTCTTGACATGCTGAAGAAACAATAAGGAAAAGAAACTGCACACAATGTTTTACTTGCAACGAAACGGATTTTATTAGCTTTTGCTTGTAACTTTTTTAATAACAAATCGAAGCGCTTTTCTCCACTTTAAATTAAACTAAAAATTAATTGAAACTAGTAAAAAAAGATATTTTCTTAATTTTATCGAATATTTCAAATTAACTCCCTTTGTAATGGCGTGACTTGCCTTAAGCCAGTTTTCTTAATTTCATCGACGTTTCCGGCAACTCAATGATTCTTTTTCAAGTTCCGTTTGACAATTGCTAAATACTTCTTTACTGAACGAAGTTCTGGAGCGTTTGGAGGGTTCTCTTATATTATAACAAAATTGACATTGTTGTCCATCAACAAGGTCGAAGTTGAATGAACCGAGCCAAAATAATTTTGACACCATGTGAAATTCGGCGAGTCCAACCATCACGTAAAGACTGTATCGTTTATTCAGTACCTAAACATTGAATAAATAACCATGGGCATTACTTAAATAAGGCTGGATACAAAAAGAAGCTCGATATTCATTGATATATTCGACCCTCCGGCAGAAAATACTCGTACAGCACCCTTGGCTGAGAGTAAAGCAACATGGCCTGACTTATGAAATTAAAAGCTTACAAAGTACAGCTTGTGCAAGAACTGAAGTCGCTTGACGTTCCCAAACGACATCGCTTCACTCTATGGGCTCTTGAAAAGTTCCAAGAAGATCCAACGCCATGATAACCGATCATTTAATACCTGATTCCGGCGACTTTTAGTTTCAACAACATGGCGCCACTTCCAACACAGATAACACTTCCCTCAGAAAGCACTTCAGTGAGCAGATAATTTCATCGTTACGACTTTTTCCTGTGGAGATATGTAAGGTCCAAAGTCTATGCGCACAATCCCAGTCAGCTTCGTCTATTTTTTTTGTTGTAGAATAAGTCTCCTGGTTCGCCGCAGATATGACCTCGAGATGTTTCAACCCCAGCCTTGCAAAATCTGGTTAATGAGCAAGAAAATGCCTGGATGTTTTCACCTCATTTCATTTCACCACAACTTTAACATTTTGGGTCCGACTGGATTTTTAACCTTACAGCATAAATTTCAAGTGAAAAATATTCAATAATAACTCCTTTTATTAATGCAAGTAGTTCAGCAGATCTCCTACGTCCCACTCTAGACCAGCAAGATCTCGCACCCGATTCAGTGGCCAGTCATCAACCAACGCCTGATAAGCGTATGATCCAGAGCTAGAACGCAACTCATCCATTTTAATATGAGCAAGACTGATAATGAAGTAGCTTGATACTATATCCAGTAAGGTTAGACACTCCTTAACTAATTTCAAACGTGCAGATCCAGGGCTCAAAGTTAGTATTGCTACTCTGCTGTCGGAATAATTGCTCATATCCCTGAAATAAGTTGAACTTCGGAGCAGTATGTATTCTGCCCGGTAGCTTCAAGCTAAGCTTGACGAATAACTCCATACAGAAGACTCTCCCTCGAACCTTCTCTCTTAGCTCATCCCACATACAACAACGTCAAGCCAAAGCCAAGCCAAAATTAACACAAACGAATATTTAGCTAAGGATTGTCGGGGAATCATCTACTATGGCTGTTGTTTACCACCAAGATCTTGATTCGGACCTTCGCGGTCAACACCTGGACCGTATGAGGGAAGCAATCGCTTAGTAGCAGCCAGCTTTATTATTAATTCGTACCTGGCTTCAATTACATACTTCCTGTTCCAGTCTAAGGCGAATAATTTTGATAATTTTTCTTGCCACAGTTTTTCGCAATAGTTCAACTTTTGGTATCACAGACAAATGGTTTATTACTTTGTCTTTCGATTTTTTCTAATAGTATATTTCAATTCCGCAGCGGAAGTGTACATTGGTGGAAAGGACCCAAACAAACCCAACCAAGGACAATGCGCCAGAGTAAAGTTTGTAAAAATATAAATTGGCAAAATCTACAAAATGTGCCAAATATTTACACATCTTTAAGCAAACCTGAATGTTTCTAAGACCATTACAATGGTGACAATTGAAACACAAATACTCTCGATACGCTCTAATTACGTTGAGTAGCGGAAAATTTAATAAATATTCACTTTTATGTCGCAATCTTTTCATTCGCCATTCCAACACCCATTAAACGACATGAATAATGCAAAAGTCGTGCGAAAAAATACTACAGAAATTATGCCAAATTCCGACTGTTCTTCGTATTTTTTTTTTCTTGCGGTTCCATTACTGGCACTCGTATTTCGCTGAATCGACAGCAAAGGACATTAGCATGGAAATGGCTTCATTAAAGCGACCTGCCAAACATGAAATCGTAGATAACAGTTAGCCAACGAACAGTGATGTAGGCAAAACCAGAGCTCAATGGGGAAAAAGCCTGTCAACAAAGGAACAAATCAGCGTACATACATACAGATGAACTGKTGACATACCATGAGATGGCTTCGAGTGTCTATAGTTAGTCAGCGCTGACCCCACTCAATGCCATTAAGATTGCTGTTAACGAATGTAGGAATTTCATGCGGTCCGCCGACAAGATTAGCAAAACTAATTGAATGGAATTAGACGTGAAATCACAATGAGGTTACAGAGAGCGCCACAGTGCGCAGACAGACAGCCAATCGTTGGCTATAAGTACAAATGTAAGTATATATGTATATTCAGCATATTCCACAATCGAAGCGCCTTAGAGCCGCTTCAGCTGTGTCGCCTGCCAAATGGATAGTGAAATTTTGCACAAACCACAGCTGTAGCCAAGAACTCCAATGCCGTGCACTCGCCTCACTCTCCCACAATTAAAACAATGGTCACCACTTACGAAACCAGAACACCATCATCGACGGGATGGCTAAGTGAAATCTTAAGCAGGAATGTGCATGCAACATGACCCGACCACCCATACTGGCACAGTCTAGCAATTGCCCTGGTAATCCGGCTATTTTGGCCTAACCAACAGGAAATAAAGCGCAGCGTCATCTCTGTTAGCTGTGATAATCTAAATAGGCAGCCAGTCGACAAACGACAACCAAGCACCGACAGCCGGCAAGCAGCATTGCAGTTCACAGACACCGGCTGACGGCTTAGCACAGATGCATTGTGCCTCGGTGCTCGCCGTCTAAATAGATGCATTGCTCTGTGCGACTTTTGGGGGTCAAGCGAGCGCATTGCATGCCGGCACTTTGCGAAATTCTTGTCGCATAGCATTGTTCAAAGTTTAATTGCTCATTTTTCTAGAAATTTACGACATTGCTGGCGTTGATGCAGCTGCCGTGCAGCTTAAAGTCGTCACTGTAGATTCGTGCAAAAATGGCAGAGAAAGGCATACATAAATGGAAATTTCGAATTGTTATGGTGTGGGTGAATTGTTTCGAGTGCATGGCGAATGATTTTAGTGCTCATAATTATGGCACCGACACTATCAGGGATAATGAATTACAAAAAGAAGTATGTTATGTTAAAACAAGGCATAAATTGGTGGTTGTTGTAGCGGCGTAAAACATTCCTGATATTATTCAGGAGATTGCTAGCTTTGCTTCTTGGTCGGATTTAAAACGAGTTCATTGCTCTTGGTCGGAAGTCCTCTGAAATGTGGAATGACTTCGACTTTGCTAACGTAAGTTGGTTTCCTAAGTTTACTCAATTGCAAGTTATTGGAGAACATTGGAAGATCATAGCTGATCACTTTATAGATTAATATTGAAGATTACAGGCCACATATTGAATATTAATAAATACATAGGGAAAAAGGGATATCAGGATATGTTGATGGTAATGGTCGACACAGCGAGAAAGCTCTAGGAAAGACTTCTTAAACCTAGATTGGAAGCGACTAGCAATGAAGTTGGCGTACTTTACTCCAGACCTGGGATTCGGAGAGTTATTTAGAGTGTAGAAGACGCATAGCATAGACACCCTAAATATAAGCGAATAGCGACTTTAGACATTCGAAGTGCATATAAAGTCCAAAGAAAGCTCATTGAGATCATAATTGAACTCAAATATACCTTGCCACACGAAAGCTCGCTACTAATGCTGACGAACAAGAACATTTCTCTCGTAATAAGCAGATTCTAAAGACATTAAAAAGCTGGGAGTTACCTAGGCGTAAGACTGGGCCCAGATTAACTTTCAGGGTGCAAATCCAGCACTCCGCAGGAAAGACAGCAAAAATCACCTACTATCTTAGCAGACTAACATTTGGGTAGATGTGATCAAGAAAGGAAAACAGGCGTGAGGCGAACTATGTCAGGTGATTCAATATTAGCCATGCTTCCATTAACCTTCTAGCGCAGGAGAGACTGAGGCATTATCTACAAAAACGTAACAATTTTGCCCTGCCGAGAAAAGCAGGCCTGGACGTAAGTGCGCCACCTAGAGTAATGCAAACGGGGTTCCAGGGTGGGTGACAGTTCTTTAGAGAGAGATTGTTAGTGATCTGCAAGTAGCATATACTGTTGCTTTGGCGACAGCTCTGATGATACGCTCGCAAAAAAAAACAAATAACATATTAAAGATAAAAAAAATTTTGATTACTAATGCTTAAAAACTGAAAGCCAAAGATTAAGTATTAATACTGATTGTTAAAGACTAAATAATAAAAATACATTTCAGTAAATCAAAATATGTAAGGCTAAGTTTAAATATGAAAAGACAGATTAAAGGTGAAAGACTAAGAACAAAATATTAAAGACTAAAGGTAAAAAACGAAAGACGAAAGACTAAAGACCAAAGACTAAAGACAAAAGACTAAATACTAAAAACTAAAGACTTAAGAATAAAGCAACCGAAATAAAATATAATATTAAACCCTACAAATGAAGATAAATCTGTGGGAGTTCAAGCTCCATACAGAGTTATACCTCAAATGATATTTGGACAATGCTCCAGGTCCACTAGTAAGAATAAAAAAGTGGTTATAGGAATCATGTACATTGAAATTCACACGCCGGAACACACCCACATACATCAAATTCCCGAAACCTATATAAATATATAGATACTAGATTACACCGTTCAAAAAATATAAATGTGATACATATATTAGGTGTACAACTTTGCTTCCACCGTTTTTTTTTTTTTTTTTTTTTTTGTTTTGTTTTTGTAAATTTAAGGCTTTATTGTATAAAACGGTCCAAAAGTGTTTTCCCTTATTCCCTCAAAAAGCGATGCTTAATTAACACACGAATAGCTTTATGATCCATTTTTTTGTAAACTAACACAACTTGATTTACAAAAATTCTACATTTTTTAATACCTAATATAAATCATATAGATGGTAGTAGTAGAGTAATATAATTATCTATGTATGTGTCAATCTAAGAATATATTTTAAAATATGACTCGTAATGAAAAATGGCAGCAATAAACGCCGCACAACGAGTTATGACCGACTATCGGCATGAAACAAATTGTAAAAGAGGCGCGATAAGTAAACTTATTCTTCAAACTGCAGACTTACTGTGAGTCCTCACACAACTTAACTCAGCGTAGAGGCTGAACTATCAAGTACTATTTAGTTATCTATTCTTTTTTCTTATAACGATTGCATATATTCTTGAACATTTCAGTTGGCAGATTACGCTTAAATAAATGTGAGCATGAAAGAGATATTCCACAAGCGCCACAAGCTTTTCACATCAACACATAGCTCATTTAACCCCAATTTGCCTATCATTGATCTCATGTCAACGGCTGCGCTTACAACTTGCGTCTTGCGTTTAAGCACCGAATTAATGGCAAACAATTTAAGAGTTGGTGCATATGATTTCCGCACATTAATCTGCTCTATCACGAAGGCTTTAGATTGGGGTTGGGAAAAGCGATTATTCATGACATTGTGGTAGTTTCGGCTTAACACTTTCACTACGCATGTGTCCGCTGTGCTCTCAACAAAAGCTTTAGAGTTTGCTTGTATCTGAAATAAATGCGAAACAATTATTCTTTTTCACACTTTGCTTTCTGAGACAGCTTTGACGTGCCATCGAGAGTTGTTCTTAAATCATAATTCCACACTTTTGAACGCCTAGTGAAAGTGGTGCCGCATACCTTGATGAACAGCAAATTGTTTTCCCTTTCAAGGCATTGTGGCAAAGATGTTTGGGAAGTGGTGAAATTTTCAATGCAATTGGGGTGAATTTAAAGCGTTTTGTTATTTACATACAAATGTGAAATAAATTCGGCTTTGCGCTTGATAAAATTGATTGGTATTTTTGAAGTTGCCTCATGCTTCGCTACTTTGTTGCACGTGCAATAAATTGTTAACAATTTCTTTTCAATTCAACGGCAACGCCATTCTAGATGGAACATTGATAAATATGCAAAATGTTACAAATCAATTTCAAGTGAAATGTACTTTAAGTGAGCCTTTCAATTTATATACACACACACACACATAAATAAACACACGCTCAGTCATTGCCGGTGCTTCGTTGTTGCTGCCACAATGCGTGCGCATACCTCCGATGGCTCCGCCACGCGCTGAATATGAAATTTGATATGCCTTCGCCATGTTTAAGGCTTCCGAAGCAGCTTTCAAAACACACACATACATACATATATAATATTTACACACAACAAAACTGACTCAACTCATGACTGTAACAGCCATCGCGGCAAAGTTGTTGTGTTTATCAGCGTTGCTGTGCTGCAAGTGGCTGCAACCTATTAGGCAACGGCACACATTTCAGTTAGTATTAGCATAAAGCATTACTCAATATTTGCATTTGAAGTTAAACAACTGAAATTGAGTCATGGAATTCAGGAGATATCATTGTTTGTGTAAATGGATGTTTAGATAGTCTCTTAGAGATAACGGTTTCCGCTAATGTAGTTATGCATAATATATATGCCCATAAACATTGTAAAAGAGTTTCAATTGGAAGGAAATGGTACTGATCGACTATTGTGATTTTTTTTTTTTTATGGAAGACTACACGGATCTCTCCTGTTCTCGCCGGTAAATTACACTCCTTTGAGTGTGAGAAGGAATATCACTTGAGTATTACTCCTGAAACCCGGGGAGAGCAAATCATAGATACTTGATACTAAATCTACTACTTCTTTTCTCTGGCTCGTCTCGGATCTCTGGAGCTCTCACAGGTTCTTATCTGTTCATTAAAAAACCGTCGGATGCGTGCCTCAACCGCGGAATCATTTCACAACAGTTGTTGGTGTTGTTTAACGAATACCTAATCCTTATTAGAATGGTAATGATTAGATAAGTTGTCATCCAAACCCGGGCCTACGAGGAAACATGCTGTTTCGGCAAAATCGGACCAAAGAGAGAAGGGTGTCAGATGTGTAGGGTTAGCAGGACATGCAAAAAGGTGGCAAGTGTCAATCGAGGACTCATTGCACGCTAGATATATATTTCATATGTCAGGGTCTATTCTAGATAAGTATGAGTTTAACATCCGAGAGTATAAAGAACGTAGCTGCAAGTGGGCTCTTCGGCTGTAATGGGTGGTGGTTTAACTCCAAGTATGCCATAAACTGAGATGATAGTATGTGAAGGTATTAACGGTCTCACTGTGAATGGCGGTCAGTGCATATCTGAAGTCTGTTGCATCCGAAGTCTGGTCGGCGTATTGTTTTATGTCGTCGATGTAGTTGAGGAAGGATCTCTTGACACAGGCTTTCCCAAAAGTGTTTGAAGTTATTTAAGCGAAATCCGAGTAGTTTCTACGGCATTTTGTGACTGACGACGAAACGTGGATCCAATACTGTACAATACAGATCAAAGAAGAGTCGAACAATGGTCTTTACTCGACGAATCTTCTCCGAAGAAAGCGAAGACTGTCCTATCTTAGGGGAGAAATTTGTTGGCCAAATTTTTAATGTATTTACAAGGACAAAACGTTGAGGATTCTGTTTGTACGCGTCATATACATTTTATACAGATCTGGCTACGTGTGGGTTCTTTTCTTATTTCCAAACTTGAAAAAGACACTTGATAGGAAAAGCTTCCTATCAAATTAGGAGTATATTGCCACTGCGTAGGCTTCATTTCAATATAACGATGGAGAAGAAAGATCATTACTCTCTATTGCAGAAGTAAAAATATTAGCAACAAACGCTTACTTCGCGCATTTCGACTGCGAACTAGCGAATGACACGCTTGATGTTTCGTTCGAAAGCCTGAAAAGAAGCGGGATAACGATAACCAATAGACCGGCCCAAAACGTGTAGTTATCTGCTCACCGAAGTGTTCTCTCAATAAATATATTGATTGATGTGATATGTGAGAATTGGTAACGTCTTGTTCAAGTCTTGTCGCCAAGATCACGAGTTTCAATTTCAGACATCGAATAGTCGGTGATCAAGCGGCAACTTTTGCCATAAATAATCCCAAACGCTGCATAAAATTTGGCTCGAAATGTTGGAACTTTTCAGGAGCCTATAGAGCGAAGTGATGTCGAGCGGCTTCAGTTCTTGCACAGGCTATATTTTGTGCACTTTCAATTTAAGTCGTTCTATTCGTCAGTCCGACTTACGGCGATCGTCGCCGAGTCGACTCTCCACGGTGTTCGGTTCAACTCTCAGCTAGGGCTGATATATTTTCTTCACATCGTACAGGACGTGGAGCATTCGGTCGAATATTACTCAATAATGAATACCGAGTCTCGAGATGGGTGATGGTGTTGATCATAAGTTGTGTGAAGCACGCGAAATATCTTTTTTACAGAACATTAATTTCATAGCACAAGCTTCGCGGCAAACATAATGTGCTTTATTCATGGTTCTCTAAATATACTTCGAAAATTCCAGAATTTCAACTATCGAACATTTTCAAGCCTAAGTACGCAATTATCACTATGCCAACCAATAGGGTTCGACCGTCATCAAAGTTATGCCAACCGCGACCAATACAACAAACAACATGATTGCCGCAGCGAACTTCACTTGAACCTGCACTTTAATTTGAATGAACCCGGCGGCAGCGCGCTAGATTGTTGCTGTCTGGTAAAACATATTATGCAAATGGCGTGCAAAAGGTACACACAGACAAAACGCGAGCAAAATTTATTTGCAAAAACCTCAACACACCCGCATTCGCACACAAAAAATTACAAATAAGAGCAAAGCTAAATAGAGCTGCGAGTGGTTGAAATGATGGCGAAATGAATGCGAAAATCAGACGGTGCGGGTTAAAGTGCTAAGTTGCTTGATTGCTAAAATGTAAATAAGCACAGTCTAAGTAGATTAGTGTTGTTTTAAGGTTATTGTGGCGCCACCAATTGTTGAGTTTCTCACCATTTGATATGGCGAGTTGACATTGAAATGTGTGCGGATATTAAATTATAGCAAATATTTCAGCGAAAGTATTGAATGACTTTAAAGTAAATTTAAAGTAAAAAGAAAAATGTTAAATAAATTGCTGGTATTCACTAAAATAACATTTCCGTTTGTTCTTGGAAAGTAGCCGTTCAATTGCAAAAGTTTGCGCGCTTAAAGCTAATATTTTATTAAATGGAACTACATGAAAAATTACCCAATTCAATTCGACATCAACTTTCTTCAGCTGCCTTTTTGGCTTCCTCGACAAAGTTTGAGCAATGGTTTCAAGGTTATTGCCTGCGTTTGGCGCTTAAAAGCCTACACATATCCAATGTCTTTGGCCCTGTAGGAAATTTTCAAAAGCAACGCAAGAGAATGCGAAATTAGAATAACGTTGTCAAGCTTTAGCTTAGTTTCGGTGATATGAACAAGTGAGATTTGAAATTAACACCAATAAAAATGTCAGCCTCGATCCGATCGAAATCCATTGCAGAATAATTATTTCCTGCAGGTGCTACTTTGGACTGAGTAGGCTATTGAGAAGTAAAGTCCTCTCTCAACGAAATTCTACAAGTCACTCATTACTCCCGTTCTGCTATATGGTGCGCAGGCATGGTGGGAAAGGTTCTGGTAGATTTATAGTATTTTGCGCATCGGCAGCGGCGAATTTCGCATTCGATTTTTATTAGCTTTATGAAATATACGACGCCATTGACACACTACTGTGATCAAATTGAAAGGTGAATTTTGTCGATTTCATCTACTTCACAGTAATCCCCTCCCACTGCAATTCATACACTTATGCCAACGGATTTTCCAGTCATAACAGCACTTGGAAAAATCCTCCATTTTGTTGGCCATCAGAGCCTTCTTCAATTCAGCTTTTATATCCTCAATTGAGTCAAACAGTGTACTCAGAGTGGTCATGTGAATTTGCTGAGCGGCCAAAAGTTTCATGAAGGTAAATCAGGCGAAGGCAGTGGTTGAGGCACAATATTAATTGAAAATGTGGCAAAATGATCTCGAATAACCAATGCAGCATGAGGTGGTGCATTGTCGCACTTGTCTGTTCAATAAATTCAGACATAGTAAAAATCGAGGAATTCACTTTTAGAGCCTCACAAAGCGGCGTGTATCTTGATCAATTGATGTCACTAACAGTACCACCAACTTACATAAGAAGAAATTTACCGATTCGAAAAATAAAAGTATAAATTTACTGGTGAAGGACTACACTGTGAGGAAGTTTAAATAAAAACAATAACCATAAGGTTAGGTTAGGTTAAAATTTCGATCCTCCATATAACGGCCACCACATTGTCTTATAAAAATTATTATAAAAACCCGCGTAAATTGACGTTTCGATTTCGAGTTTTTCTTCTAGTTCGCCGAAGATAAGATTACGGAGTTGTTTTAGTCACAATTTTTTAGGGGCTGTACAATGGAGGTCAAATTGCCTGGATGTTTTCGCCACACATTTCTCCATGCAACTTGCGTTCGTCAAGAGTCTTAATCTTATCGCATGAATGTCTAATGGACAATATCCAATAAGAGCTACTAAGATTGCGGCAAGCTGAACTTTGCAAGAAGGACTCTAGACCAAAACCGGCTTGCAGTCTCACAGGAGCTGGTCATGAACACAGCGCTCACCAGATCCACAAAATGCCAATGGAAATCCAACTGAGCGGGGCATAAATATGCTCTCTGGTTAGCTCTACGGCATTACAGTAGCCAGCGATTCCGATATAATCTGACATCCAAACAAGGTTCTCCATTAGAATTATATATTATTAAAGAATAATAAAGGGGACTAGAATACGTTTTAACACGGAAACAGATTATCGAATGAAACGGCGTATATTTGAACTAATAAATTGGTAATGATATTAGGTTGTCAAATATCCCTCTGCTTTATAAAAAGTGTTACAGTGATCGTATTTCATTCAAAAATGCGCCGTTTCATTCGATAATCTGTTTCCATCTAGGCGGTAACTTCATAATACCCCCTCTAGCGGATTTGTCTTTAACCTTTAGTGAACTCCATGTTTACACATCTATAACTGTTGAATGCAATATCCAAACTCATCATGCGTAGCGTCGTTTTGTAGGTCATGTCAAGATCTTTCAAAGATGTATAGTATTGCCAGATATGAGCTCTGTAGCGCTTTATAGATAGCCGCGAAATTCAAAGGACAAAAAAGCCGAAGGGAGATATCTTCCAACCTAATAAAAACCCGTGTCAATCCCGTTAACTACCAGTCTTTGCAGTTGAATTCTGGCTTTTCCAGCAACTTGTACTCATTCGTAAGCCAAAAAATACTTTGAAAATAACTATTTTTGCATTGATATTTAGACCAGCACCAAAGAATACTCCAAACTTTAAATAGTGTAAAGATCACATTTGACTCGGACTGGACCATTAAGGAAGCTCATATATAAAAGACCTTTTTTCGTCATAGTCATATTGTTTTGGGCGAAAAAGTTAGTGCTCATTTATACAGATCTATACCGACAACTTATTTCTTAGTAACAGCTCAAAATAGTATTCAATACACCAGGTGTTTAAATAACAAGAGAACCATTGCTAAACTACAAATAGAAACTCAAAATCCTTTACTGCCGCACCGAGGCTTTCCCACCAGTGCTGTCGGTGTAACACCAACAAACACACGCTAAAACTGAAACCAAACTAAAAGTTGTGAAAAAACTCGTTGTTGTGGTCTACTCCGCCACGCAAATTGATGAAATGCCATTCATTTAAGTCAAAACTTTCGGTAAAATCGCCAAACAACAACAACAACAMAATTTAATTGAATGCCACTGTGAGTTGGCAGCTCGAAACAATGGCAAAACATTCGCCAGTTACTGAAAGTTAAAATGGTTTTCCATGCAATTGACGACACACAAACACACATATGTGCATACTCAAACATATACCAGCAGTAGTATTCATCCATAACTGGTGGCTGGTTCGGCATTTTGGCATAAATTGTGCTTGTGGCAACGCTGTGCCTACACAACGCCACCATCGCCACCATCGCCGCAATCGTCACTTCTCTGTACACACGCTCGCACACACAGGCATGTGTTACAACTGTTGTTCTTTAAATTGCAAACATACCCACATACCCGACGCGTTTGGCGTTTGGTGTGTTAAGGCTTTGCGAAACTTTCTCCTCAACTCTGCGCATATTTTTCACAACGAATTGATGGCGTTCAATTACTAAGCACACCGACCACAACAGCATCATCGGAACTATGGTAATCAATTGTTGTCGATTTGTATTCTTTACCACTGTAGCCGCTGTGGTTGCTGTTGTTGTTGCTTTCGTGGTACATATATGCGATATATGAGTGTCGTGAGTTTAGTGCTACAGTTGGCATTGTTTCGTGGAATTACTTTATGTGATTGTCGGTGGTTGTGGTTGGCACCAGTTTAAGTGCCGAATGTGCATCTCAAGGACAAATCAAAAGTTCGCAAGTGGCTGTACTTAGGTGGGTGTGATTGTTGGTAAGTTTGAGCGTTTGTCATAAATCTTAACTATTTAAGTGCTACGGGTTTTTAAAGTATTTTCCGTTAGGGAAATTTAACTGGCAGCAAAAAGTTTCCTCTACTTTTGTGGTAACGTCAGAGGTTTTTTATAGTGATGGAGCTGAGACATTTGATATTGCCCTCATATTTTTACTTAAAGTTTTAACTTTCTTTAAACTGATCAGGAAAATGTATTTTACAAGACAATGTCCTTATTTTTATAGGATATTTGACAACGATAAATAATAAGTCCGTTTGTTCTTTAAAAAGTAAATGAACTATGTCAAGAGACTTCAACATCCTCAAGTTAACTCTTCGAGTGGCGAACAGACATCTAATTATTTAGAAATAGTTTTTATGGATGGCTTCAGATCTAAAAGTTCACGAAAATGAGGAAAGTTCTCTGAGCGCCAGAGACCAAGACCGTCTTAGACCAAGTATCTTCTGGGTAGCCACAAAACATCCGCCTGAAAGCGAGCTAAAGTGAGAAGGCGAAGCATTTTCCAAAGTGTTGCGGGCTGGGTTTGGGAGCCGCCACTTACAAAACACCCCACTGTAAACGTATTAAGAATTACGATTTAAGAGCATGCACCTAGAATATCCGGTCCCTTAATTAGGAAGGTGCTACTGCTCAGCTGGTTGCGTCTTCGTCAGAGTAAAAACTGACATCCCCGCCGTCCAAGAAATGCAATGGATGGGACAAGGACTGAGGCGAGTAGGCCTTTGAGGCATTTACTACAGTGGTCATATAAAGAAGTGCTAATTCGGTGTATAATTCGTGATGGGAGAGAAACTCCGTTGCTGAGTGCTGGTATTCACCCCGGTGAATGAACGTCTAGCTACAATCCGCATCAAAGCGGAGTGTTTCAACATATCGCTGATTTGAAATCACGCCCCGACGGATGCTTATCTGTAGTACTAGAAATCATCTGTAGTCTATAAAATCCTAAAGCCACCAACCAAATCGAACATGTTGTGATAGACGGAAGACACGTCTCCAGTATTTTTGACATGCGTACGCTCCGATGTCTTAACATCGACTCGCACCACTATCTTGTAGGAGATACAAACTCGCCTCTGGTGAGAAAAGCGCACGTCAACAAACACAAGGAAGGTTCGATGTCGAGAAGCTACAATCATAACAAACAGCCTAACGATTTTGTATATGACCTGTACTCCTTCTCGCTGAGAGTACTCATCAGAAACACGGTAAAAGGGACCTATGGGACAGCATTTTAAGCTCCTTAAGTACAGCTGCATTGCACCGAGAGTTGAAGAACTAAGCGAGACACATTTGCAGACAGAGAAGAGGCCTAAATGCGTGACTACGAAAAATTTTACAAGCTGGCCAACAAGGGTAATGCTCGAAAGTTCTGCGGAAAGATGTGGCATAACGCGGAAAAACAGAAGATTTCTAGACCGGAGCATCCTCTTGTGAAACCCTAAGAGATGATCTAGTGACTGATGCCCAGATCAAACTACAATTATGGAGGCAACACCTCTCCAGCCTGCTGAATGGCATAACAGAAAAGCATAATACCAAGAGGTGGTGAACCCGATTCCTCAATGACGATGGAGCAGACGCCCTATTTTCCGACCAAGAAGAAGTTCGAATTGCAATTATCCTTCTGAAGAATAACAAAGCGGCGGCAATGTCGACAATTTGCATTGAAAATGTGCAAGACCCTTCATTTTTATGTGATTGCAATAGTCAGTTAAGATTTAGTTAGGTATGATTGTATTGTCATTCAATGCCAAATGGATATCTACTTTTAATCCATTATCTATTAGCTTCATCTGCGATGCTCCTAGATATGCAAGGCTGGTCAGAAAAGGAGGACGTGTTCCACCATTTCTCTCATGACTAGTTCCCTGCTGCCTGTTTACATGTGTTATCTTTAATAATGCCAACAGAGTTTCCTTTTGTTTCCAGTAATTATGTTGTGACCTGGCTTTAGGCCAAAATTGTTTTACAGTATTTTTAGTGTTATTTTCGAATACTTTCGTATATTCAAAAATTCCAAAAATTATATTTTGGAAAAAATTAAACATAACAAGGGACTTAGAAATCAAAATTTTAAAAATTCGCTTTCGATCTACGCCTTACAAATATATCCAAAAAAGTCGTTTAAAATGTCCAGTCGATCAGCAATTTCGCACTGCATCTGAAACCAGCTTTTTCTTAAGTTTTGAAAACTCATTACAGTAGGTTGTAGAACTCGTATGATCATATCTACAAACTATTTGGTGCAGCTACTTCAAAACTACAAAGAATATTACTAAATATATTAAGTACACTCGATTTGTGTAAAAAAGAAATATCAATTTTTTGAAATTCACATGTGGATATAAACGCTTAAACAACATAAAAATATTGCAACATTATAGGAAAACTTTGTTTACTCTAATACAAATACTATTTGGATGCCATTGGCCAACAACTATACTCAAGCCGTTAACTGCTTCTTTAGGGCACCACGGCGTATGAGCAACCTACCTGCACAGCTTTATCTAAAAGCATTTCTGTGGTTCGATTTGTTTACGCCATTTGAAATAGACCATAAATACAAATTTACAATTTGTTAAAGGCATAATACATGTTCAAAGTCAATTAACTTCATCTGTGAAAGGCGAAGAATTCCTTTGCTTGCGCCAACAACTCAGAACGATGCAATTAGTTCAAGTTATTTTATATTTGCCTTCAATATCTCTTCGAGCAGACAATCTAACTGGGTATAGGTATTTTCACTTTCTCAAGCGCTATTTATATTGCAGTGAACTGAAGTAAATTGCACGTGCAATTAATAGGGTAGAACTAGCAAGTATGGAAATGATTAATATTTTCGAAAAGCCACCAAGAACAGGACAACGATTTTTCTATATATGAATACATATCAAAATTAAAAATTCTATGTAAATAACCTCAACTGAATAAAATTTGATACATTTATAATCATGAAAAAATGTTCGACCGACAGCTGTGACCACCCTAGCCTGTGGCTTTTGTGTGTTCTTTGTTAAAATTCAATCTTTCAACTTTCTTTCACTTCCGCTTCGCTTTCATTCGTTCAACCGCAGCTTAGCTATAAGTCATTTACATGCATAACCTGGCTAACTGATATTCTTGCAAGAACATTTTAACATTTTTACAATTTCCTCTTCGCCTTTCACTGCCGGACAAAAGCAATATTTGCAGTGCATCTTTATTCATTAGATGGTTAGTGGCGAAAGGAGAAGTTTGGAGAGTTGCAGAGATGCAGAGAGGTTGAAGATATAAAATTAATTGCATGCGTGTACAAGACGAGAAAATAAGCAAAGAAAGAAAGTAAGTAAAAATGTGGAAATGCTGAGATATTGCTGAGAGTTTGGTGGAATCGTTATGCTGATGAGGCAGACTGGCGCCGGTTATGTCGAAAACAATGAAAAATTCGCTGTTAAATATAGGCACTATTTTGTAGTGCTTTTAAAGTTTAAGGTGTGCACTTCAAGCACTCCGTACGTCGAGTTGTATTATTATTTTTGGGAATTTTTCTGATCCTTCTGATCCCTACTGATCCCTTATAGTCGGTTGGCAAGATTTCTCGAGAACCGATCTTCTCAACCGATCTTCATGAAATTTTATACAGGTTTTAAAAACATGGACCAAGGATTTTTTCCGATTAAAAATATTTAATAAACAAAATTCTCCCGAAATTGGCACTAAAATTTTCATTTTTTTGTAAAAGTGTCTGCCAAATTCCAGTTTTTTCCTTCGTTTAACTTCGATGTAAAAGATTTAACTAAAACAAGTATGTTTTCACTTTAAATGATCTGAAAGGAGTTTATCCTTTAGTTGTCTATTCCTACCATACTTGGGCGATATCTGATTTTTTCAATCTTCCAGTTTATGTTCGCATGAAAAGGCTCTTAATTATTCCAACTCGTCTATCTTTACGTTGCCGAAATGTTTACCTCCTGCCTGGAAATCAAATGATCGAGTGGAGTTGACTTTCCAGTGAGAGTAAAGCCTTCTTGCAGTTGTTTACTATGCTGTATTTAATATGTGGAGTTGACAAAGCTAGCAATGCTGCTCTCTGCCATTTTTATACTCTTGCAACATGTTGCTACAGAGCATAATAGTTTTCTTCAGCTAACGGTTGTGTATATAGCTCCACCAAAAACTAATCGACATAAACATAAGGTTGTACATAACGGGTGATCCATTAATAGGTACTTTTTTAATAACCTTTTCTTGACAGATCACGCATGATTCGATTCAAGCTATCATGTTATTTTAGTTCAGTATTGTTCCGCATTTCAGCATGGAAAGACTTTCAAATGTTTACAAACCGTTCAATTTTATTACGAAAATTCACTTACGGTCAACATAATCGGCCCAGTGAGCGTACTATTCACACCACCATCACTCATCTTGAGATCCAGCATTCATTATTGGATAATATTCGACCGAATAAATCACGCCCAGCACGCAGTGAAGAAAATATAGTATCCATAGCTGAGAGTTCACAAAAATATGTATCTTGGACCAATAGATATGTAAACAAGCAAAATTTCCGCATTTGGAACAAAGCGCCATCTGAAGAGCTTCGAGAGCAGCCATTTCATCCAGTGGTTTGTAGGCTGGTGGAAACATTGGTCCATATTTCTTCAAAAATTATGCCTGTGAAAACGTAATCATCAATAGCGACCGTTATCGCGCCATAATAATCAACTATTTGATGCCTGAAATCGAACCTCGTGATCTCGGCGATATTGGGTTTCAACTAAACGCGCCACTTCCCACATATCGCATCAATCAATGGATTCATCGAAAGAACACTTCAGTAAAAGGATAATTTCACGTTTTGGGTCGGTCGATGGCACTCTAAGATTGTGTGATACCGTTAGACCTTTTGTGTTATTTAAAGTCTAAAGTCTATGCGGCCAATCCGGCTTCCATTTAGGCCTTGGAGTAAAAAATCAGGCGTATCATTCGTCAGTTATCAGTCGAAATGCTCGAACGAGTCAACGAGTCATCGAAAATTGGACTCAATGTATGGGCCATCTGACACCTAGCCACGGCCAACATTTAAAGAAGATACGCTTTCAAAACAAAAAAAAAAAGTTTCTAAGAATTTCTTTCGAGTGATAGTAAACATTACTTATTAAATTTGAAGTTGCTGTGTTTTTTCTTTAGCAAAGTAAGGAATCGGCACTTTTTAAAATAATGTAAAAGTTAAAAAAGTCGGATGAGATCTTCTCCGACTGTTCGAAAAAGCTCAAACAATATTCAACAGAATCTTTTACATTATATACTCGTATTTATATAACCCAATACAAATATTTTTGAACTACTGATTAAGCATATAATATATCTGTCAGTTTGACTAACAAGATTTTATAATCCTAAAGAGATATCTAACTCCCACAAAACGCCAGTGAAGTGAATATTCTGTTCTGTGCGAACTTAGCTCTTCTTTACTTGTTGCTTTTAATATCATTCATCAGTTATCTGTCGCCCCGAGTTTGTCTGCAACTGAATGCAATCATTTTCAACTTCTCCTTGACTGTGAGCGCTGCATTTATATGGAAGCATTATATTGTTTCATGCTGAATTCATATAAAAGCAGCATTTATCGCATATGCAAAATCAAAAAAAAATAAAAAAAAAACTGTGAAACTTTGGGCAAAAGTCAAAAACCACTTTCACGTAAAAAGTTGTGGATTAAATTGAATATAAATTATTTTTAACTAGAAAGCAAGTGGAAATGTTGGGGCAATGGAATATACAGGGAGGCACAGAATTCCTTTTGCTTTTATTATTTTAATGCCACTAGGCTAAGCAATGATTTCCAAAATCTGTTGTGTAAATGAAAGTTGAAATAGAAAAAGTAAAAGTAAAAATTGAAATCTTAAAAAGCTCACGAATAGAAAACTTTCTTAATAGCAAAGCTCTGGTATTAGAAAAAATATTATTTTATTATTTTAGATGTTATGATTATTTCTCAAATTTTACTTCACTTGGCAGGCTAGGGAATCGTGCAATTTAAATTCAAATTCGCAATGACAATTCGTACGGCATTGTTTTGGGTATTCGTAATTCACTCAATTTCAAAAAAACTCGAATGAAATTTTCATAAAGATACTAACTTGAAATCGAACAAAATTGTCATTAAAAGGTCTTTTAATCCGAATATTCAACTATTTTCCAGATCATGGGATGAAATTCCATTCGTTCTCTCAATAAATATCTTCTTTAAGAGGCATAAATACTTTACTCTAGAACTCTGACTTGGAATTATGCGACATAAAGAACAGAGCTTAATAAAACACATAGAGGGCAGGGCTTCCAAAGCAGGGTTTACGACACCACATGGTCTATTGCCTCTACACAAGTGTGATCCGTCCCATACTAACATATGGAAACAGTGCTACATTACACATCTGGACGCAATGAAAACTACATCAACAACTGCTTTGAATTTTCTCGACATCCGGCCAATATTTAGACAAGGCTTACGTCCAGCCGGTCCATGACTTTAGGCCACTAGCGCTAAACTAGGCATCATTACGGGTATGGTATCATACGCGACCTTCATAATGAAGACGAACTAAATTGACAATTCATTTTTCAGTAGAGAAGAATGAACTAATGTGATCGTGGTCGACAGCTCCAATAGCGAATGCATCAGAGGATGAAATAAGAAACGGAGCGGACTTACACATCATACACGGGAGATAGCTTCAAACTAAATTACTAAAATTCAAGCTTTAAGGCGGAAATTTTAAACATAACAAAAGATGCCAAGTGGGCTTTTGCTTTAACCAGTCTAAATCCACATACCTTCTAGTGGATAACCAAGCAGCAATTAAGAGCCAGCAGCAGTGCCAATACTAAGTATGGCTGCGTTAGGTTAATCAAGCAGGCAATAACTAGACTCTCACTATGTAACTAGACCCTAGGAGAGCACTTCAAGTCTGGGAACACTAGCAGCACATTGTATAGCATACAGTTACTTGATGATGGACAGACTTTTTAGTCCGCCTAAGGACCAGGGATTTAGGCGCCCGATGACTTTTTAGTATATCTAAAGACTAGTCTGTCTCAAGACTAAAAAGTCGATATACTTCTAAACAAAAGAAGAGTTAACAATATTGTAGAGTGAAACTCAGATAATGTGCGAATGATGATGAGATGCTGCAACTTTAACGATGCGAGTGGTCAGCGTTCAGCCGAATGAGGCGCTATAAATTCCATAAGTTCTCAATGTTCCATTTCAAAAGACATTGTGCAGCTGAGGTGACAAAATGCATGTTCTGCACGAAATCCACTTAGCTGAAGGATGAGGTTATCATTCCAAATGCCAATGAAACTAATGACCAGATATTTTCAAAGTTAATAATTATACCGCTCTTTTTATCACTATCGTATGATAAATATTCGGTATGCCGTTTTTGTAGATTCAATAGTTTTGATAACGACTAAACATTCCGTCTAATCCTACGCTAAACTATAGAGTATGATAAACCTAAAACAAATTTTTCTTCTACATTAAAAAGGTGATATTTTAAACACCTGTCTACAATCGGGTTAGGCATCGTTAATAATTTTTTTTCATCACTTCAGCTGATATGCTTTTACAAATTTATTTTTCCATTTTAGAAAATAAAATGCACTCATCATCGCTCCTTACGAGCTGCGTGCTGAAAGGCTCATAAAATTTTAATTTCAACAATCAATTCGCCGCACGTCTGCAGGAAACCACAAAACGGGCTGCTCACCGGGCGCTGCTCATTGTACGCCTAAATCAGTTGTCAGCGAGGTTTAAGGGTACGTGAGTAAGGCCTGTGCATTTTCCATCAACAAAGTACACTCGAGAGTTTTTTTATTTGTGCTCTTAATTTTATGCTACAAATTTATTTTATAAACTCAGTTCGGTTTTCTTTTTTGTCAATGAACCAATTTGTGTTTGTGCTTTCTTTTTTTTTTTAACAATTTTTTTGATGTATACATTTGGGGAAAACCAAAAAACAAAAAAAAGGAACAACTCAATACAGCAGGTGTAATAAATCGAGCACTTATCGGTGATAGCAAATATTTGAGGGCATTTTTATGGTGTCGGCATTTATGTACTTGGTCGTCTGTCTGGATGTCTGGTGAAAGTTTTTATGCAATTTATTTGCATTTTTTCCGGCGTTGAGTAAATACTATTAAATTGATTAAATAGAGAAAATTTGTTTGAAAAAGTATATTGGAAAAAAGAGTTAGTTCCAGCAGGAAGGTTTCGGTGTAAAGCATTAGTGTCAGTTGGATTGGAAAATTAATGGTGTTTTCCTGTTGCTGAGGTGTTTTGTAATATAGTTTACTTGTGCTAACCGATATACGTGCATTTGTGTACTAAGTTAGTGTGGAGCAGCAGAATTTAAGATCCCTATAGGAATTTAGTTCATGGTTTTAAGTATTACTATTAAACTAGTGGCGGTGACCTTTGCTAAGTTCACACTCATGCTAACAGAACTTAAACACTGTATCACAATAAGTCCAGTCTGGTCCCAATTAAGCATAAACACTGTAATCATGAAAGTTATCTCGAATAGATAAATTAAAAACTTGGGAAGTTTTGAGGATCACAAGTAATTAACTGTCGAAAAAGTGGAGTTTTGGAGCCTTTTTGGCAACGGTTCAATAAATAATGGTCATTTGAACAACTCAGAATAATCGAACCAGAGTTATTGTTTCTCTACAACTGCCCTTTTCTTTTCAACTTAGATTCAAGCAGTATGTACATTATTCTGGTATATGTATAATCAGTTTGTATGGCAGCTCTAAGCTCTAGTGATCGGATCAGAACAATTTCTTCGAATATTATACCTTTGTCTTGAGCTATAATCCCTGCAACATTTTCTAAAGATATCTTTTCAAATAAAAACAAAGTTTTCCATACAATAATTGATTTTTATTGCTCCGTTTCTATGGAAACTATATGCTATCCTCCCATAGTAGTCTCGTATCGTTTCTATCGGCGGTGCCTAATAAAAAAAAGCGTTTCTTTAGAAGAAAAGGACATGATCATAGCGATAACTCAAAATTGAGGGACTAGTTCGCACGTATACAGACGGACAGACGGACGATACATTATTATATTTTAGAAGATCTCCGACGTATTTCTCTTTCAGATCATACATACATAGTTAATAAACTTTCATAAAATAAATTTAATAAATTGATTCGAAAAATTGTGTGTATTCCCAATCTGAATGTCCTGCCACCCTCCCAACAATATATTGTGCATTTTTTTCACGCTTCGTCATTTTCTTACATGCTGTCTGCTTACATATGCTATAGTCTTAAAATATAGTCTGTCGGTCCTGCCTGACACTCTCTGCACTCACAACCTTCCCAACCTACAGCAACAACAAGCAGCACTTTATTGACATTTATTTGACAGCGGCATTACAAGCCGCAAAGTGGTCATGGTGGCTTTAGTAGGGGTGCATAAATACATAAAACGCAGAATTTCAGCGTCATCATCGACACGTTTGTCGCTTATAATGCTGTTATTAGCTATGTCATGTAATGTGGTGAACAGCAACAAATTGAGAGCTCAAAGCAGCACGCCGTCATATATATGTAATGCTAGTATGTAAACTGCTGTCCACATTTCTGTACAAAAGTTGAAGGAAAAAACCTTTGCCCCCGGCTTTAATACCCGTTCATGTATTTACTAACATAAGTGTTGGTATACTTGTACGAGCATAATGAGCGTGGACCAAATATTGCCATACTACCTTTTCTGCAAGATTTGAAATAAGCCTTATGTACTATGTATACCTTTCACGCTTTATATGAATACTAAAATATATGTATATCAAGAAACTCTCTCGTTAGAACAGAATTTGAAAATCATCAAGAGTCATTTAGTATTCCACGCTGGCTACAATATTCCTGACAAATGATGGTTTAATATGTGCCACATAATTTGTAACGGTAATGAATTCCATTTACTAGTCACGTGCGTCCGTTTTTGTAATATAGAATTATAGCTAATTCATATGTATTCTAATATCAACCGAAAATATGGGACACCACGTCGTATGAGTAACCTCAAGTACGTAAATTTTTGTGCTTAACGGTGTATGTGAATAATTGCTTTGCTATTTCCATAACAAATATACAATAATATTATATAATATTTTACTGTAAAAAGCTCAACACATTAATTTTAAAGGATGTCAAAAAATTCTGCATGCTTGTATAACATCATGGAAATGGCCTCCATGACTTTTTTCAAGAAAAATTTCGAGTACTTTTCCACCAATTCAAGTCGTAGATCATGAATAATGTATATGACTTCAAATAACCTCACAGTAATTAGTATAATAATCCAGCACGCAGTGAAAAAAATATAGCAGCTGTAGCTGACAGCGTACAGGAAGACTGTGGAGAGTCGGTTCGGCGTCGTTCGCATCAACTCGAACTCGGACGTTACGTCGATATCTTAAATTGAAAACATACAAAATACAGCTTGTGCAAGAACTGAAGCCCTTCGACCTTGCCAAGCGACAACGCTTCACCCTATGGGATCTTGAAAAGTTACAAGAAGCTCCGACGAAAATCCGAAAGACAAAAAAGCAAAATGCCCGTATTTGCCACGAGAAGAAGAGATTCATGCGCTGCCATTTCGTCAAAAAAAAACGGTTTGGTGTGGTTTGTGGCTCTGTGGAATCATCGGTGCATGTTTATTTAGAGAACACTTCGTTGAACAGATAATTTCGCTTTTTGGTTTGGGACTAAAAAAATCGTGTGATATCGCACCGTTAGACTCTTTCCTGTAGCATTATGTATAGTCTAAAGTCTACGTGAACAATCTCGCTTCAATTTAGGTTTTGGAGCAAAACAGCACGCGTGTTTTACACCAGTTACCAGTCAAATATTCGTACAAGTCATCGAAAATTAGACTCAGCGAGTAGATCATCTTAAACATAGCCGCAACTAACGTTTTAAAGAGGTAGTCTTCAAAAAGCAAAAAACATTCTCCATTAAATTTGAAGTGTCTGTATTTTTTCTTTAAAAAGATAGTGAGCTCTGGATGGAGCTCTGGATGAGTGGATCACTCTTTATATTTTATAAGGTCTTCAAAATTTTCTTACAAGCTTTGCAACAAAATTAATATATTCTCATGATGATGAAAGTCTTAATATAATAATACCAGCTTAATATGTTTCAGAGGCCATAAAATAGTAAGAGCATAAACTTTTTATAGACAGCGAAAACGAACGAACTCGGCAAAAAACCGGTGAATTAACTACAAAATTCTTCATAAAACTCAAAAATTGTATCCGCTTCATAAAACTGTATACTGCTTTATATGGTTATAATATCACTAAGCACATAAGTTATAGGAAAATCATAAATGGCCGAATGATGACAGTGTAGAAAGCTAGTTGCTTTAATCCTTAGACCTACTATACTTTAGAGCCGCGGTTAACTATCTTTCGAATTTGGTTAAATTTTGTAAAACAATTTGTACTTTTTACTCAGACAAAACATTATCTTCCAGGAACTTGAATGCTTATTTAAATTAATATTTACTTATTTATTATAAGCTTCAAAGGACCTATATATAATCGACTCAGTTAAAGAATTTATCTTTTGTGAATATTGAAAGAAATACCCAGAAATGGCGTTAGTGGATATAAATTATAGATTTTCTAGTAAATAGTTAGAACTTGCAGATTTTAAAAATATATAATAGGACAAACAGTGCAGTTTCCATAGACTTTAGAATTATTAACGGAAACTTCATTTGGAAAACATCAGGAGTACACTTAAATCTGTTTTCAAAATTTAAGTTTTATTTTATGAATAACATATCTGATTAAAACACTAGTAGTGAAACCGACTAATCGGCTGTCTAACAGACTCTATTGAATGCCAAAGCATATTCTATTGAATACTAAACAAAGCATTTGTGGCTTCCTGTTCTCATCAAACTGCAAAAAAAAATCAACTACTTCCCCTATGATATGTTCAGCCACAAAATTTATAATAAACTCATATACTCATATAATTTATAGTCATATGCAGGTGCAGGATCCTGCATATTAAAAAAAAAATAAATAAATAAATCAAAAAATTTATGTGAATATATAGTTTTAAGTGAATTAAGCCAAACATCAAAAAATGTTATTGAGAGTTTAGTTTCTCAATTGTTTATGTTGCAAATCAGAAGAACGAACTAATTGCTCGTACATGTTCATAAAGTAGTTAAAGCTTGCTGCTGGCAAAAAATTATCAAAAACACTGCCAACACCAAAAAGTCAACAAAAATACTAAAATAACCATAATAAATGACAAAAATGTCTCCAACAATACTCGCACACACTGAGTTTGCTGATAAAAAGCTCTTAAGTCTTTAAAAATTATTTCATATAAAAATTGGTTTTGGCAGAGTTGCCATATGGTAATAATTTTCTCACATGTATATGCTAATATATGCACCGGCAACATAATTCTGTGCATAAATTAACTCAATAGTTACGCAATTTTCCAAAAAAAATGAAAAATATTTGAGTGTATGTGTAAGTTGCCTTAAAAACGTATTAGACTGTCTATCCACACAGGCAAAATTTAACTTTTGCAGGATATTTTTCATGCAAAAGCTCTGGCAATCGATCAGCTGGTAGGTTTGAATGTAGGCAATCATTTGCATGTCTGGTAAATTGTAAATTATTCTTTCACACATTGTAGTCTGCATATTTTTATCACTTAGCTCCGTCACACACGCCCATACACACGGACTCACACAAACACCCACATAAACAAATATTGGCATTTTCATTTCGTTTACGATTTTATTAATGCATATGAATCAATCATAATTTACATATTTTACATTACATACACACAAATAAATTTACTTTACATCTATAAAAAGAGGAAGTTCAGTGTAGAAAAAGCAAGCACACGAAAAAGAGTGAAAATCATAAAACCATAGTGAAAAGAAATACAATATGGAATGTGTGGTGAAAATGGCTTTTTATTTGCTTGTGCATCGCAAAAGGAATCATATTTTACATTTATTATTGAAATAAATTGTTTATGCTCTTATTTTCATGTTCGAAGGCGGTAAGGCTGTGTCACCTTATGCTTGTATTAGAGCGTTTACTTTATACGGAGACCAGTCGATTTTTKTTTTTTTTTGGATTCAAAGGAAATAATTTACATACATATGTATATATATATATACATTTTTTTACTTATTGCTATAAAAGTGTGGACATGTAAGCAGAAAATAAATATTTCATAAAACATGCATAACTCAAAATAGGAAATTTTATCAAAAGTAGGATTGGTAAAAACATTTAGCCAAATAACGGTATATTTAAAATTGATTACAAAGCTCAACAAAGTCACTGAAAATCACTTAAAACAGTATATCTTTTGAATTGGATAAAGTATTTCGAAGATACTTAAGAACTCGTAAGCAACATAATTTCAAGGGAATCTGTAAGAAACCTGCTACTACTACTAGTATGGAATAAATAGCTAAGAGGTTACATGGGTTTACAGATTTCAAAAAATCGATTTCTTTTTATTGTGTTATTAAATGCTACAACGCCTCAAGAATATTGCACTAAATATTCAAGTTCAACCGAGTAATACTTTCGGAGATACAGCCTTGAAAACGTGTGCGCTCGAGGCTAGCTAGTAATGTCTGCCAAAATTCAGCTTACAGTTTTTTTCCTTCTTCCAACTTCTAAGTTAAGGTTTTAACTAAAAGACGTATTTAAAACAATTACTTTTTTCACTTTAGATGATCCCTTAAGGAGTTCCCTGCCAATCAAGGTGCACTTTTTTTTGTTCAAGGTGCCACCGGGAATGACGTCGCAATGTTCGAGTTGAAAATATTTTTTTTCTAAAATTTCAGAATTATAGTAACGATAAAAATTTTTCATAAAATGTTTCATTTTTTATATGAGAAAATATGAGAAAAAGTTGTTGTTTTTACCCGAGGATACCCGTGTAACCCCCTAAGAAAATGAGCTTAAAAGAAAAGGATTTTTGGAAAAAGGACAAAAATATCTAACTTAGCTTCCCTGCATCTCCTTAATGTGTTTCTGAGCTGTGGATAATAAATATGTATGTATCACTCGAATCCCCAATGCACACACTTGAGCCCGCATGGTTTCTGAGTACCAGCTAAGCAGTTACATAAATATATTAAAGGTATTGAGATCTTGACAAAGCTATGTCGTAAAAAATCTCTTAGTCAGTCAGATCAACGCCAAAAAACGGAATGATAATTAAAAGTAATACTTATTTGGTAATCGATAGTTAATTAAAATATTTAGGAAATATTCATTTAACCCACGCTGTGATCAATTTGGCTGATAGATACTTGCTTTAAAGTAGATAGAACGGATTATACAACTACCATAACAGATAGGTTAGATTATATATACTACTTAAGTTCTTTAGAGTATTTCAATCAGTAAATAATGCATAGAAAGTTAGACAAATCAAGAAGCTTCTTACGAAGCTATTTTTCATAGTTTAATGGGTTTATATATGTATATACATAGTTAGAATTTCCCAAAAATTCGATTTTTTTGTTTTATTTTCTTAATGCAAATAAATTTAAGAATACACACAGAAATTTTATTTTTTAGTAACGAAAAGAAAAAATGTTTGTATTAATAAATTTAGAAGTTCTCTCAGAAAAAAAATCTGGAAAATTCGCTTCTTTTCAGCCCTCTAACTGTATACATACAACTATAACCCCTTACGACTAACCGAAAAAAACGTATCATTACCATAAATGAAAATACTTGGTTAAAGTTGTCATCCAACTTTTCAATATAGTTTTTGTAGATTTATTTTGGCGATTGTCTCAGCTCTGCCTTCAAAACAAAATTCTCTTAAGATCTCAGAACAATAAAAAAAACATGGATTTAAGTCAGAACTAGAAAACAGGGAGTACACAGAGGCAATTCAGAGTAATTTTATAAAATTTTTGACGCATTACCTTTTCTTAGTGAAAAGTTCCTTAGACGTCAACAAGTTCAAAGTTTCATCAAATTTTTTTCTTTTTTTTTCTATTTTATAGCAAAATTTTACCGTCTTATTTAGTGTGGTCTTTAAAGCATACCTAATGTGGAATTTAGTTTATATCTTTACAAATAACTTACTAAAATTTCTCAAATAGTTTTTACAACCATTAAAATATAGCTCAGTTCAAGCCTGTTGGACCGTATTTTAAAATTATTTCATTTTTAAACGCGTAATTTTTTTTTTTTCTCAAGCAACATTTTTCACAATTTGCTGTATTAATAACTCGAAGAAAAATGGTCTTATCTTCAAGAAAAATTTTTCCATCTGTTCTGTATATTAGTAATTCTACATGCAATGACTGAATCTGATGAAAAATCGTACTTGAACTGACCAAAAACAACCACAATTTAACGTAAATGCAAACTTATTTTCTAAACGCGGCCATTTTGTAATTTATTCATTATTATTTTTCACCGCAATTTTTCGAAGAATACCTTCCAGTCTATCTAAAGTTTTTTTTGTTTACGTTTCATCCACCGAGAAGACTCATTTATTATTTGTTTTTTTTTATTTCACTGTATACATGTTTATATAAATATTCTCTGAAAATTGTAAAACAATTGTTACAGATGTTTTTTTTTTTTTTACCAAATCGACGTTTTTTTAACGGACACGCTCCTTAAATTATTTATAGCAGATTTCGAACAAGCAAAGAAGCACTTCCACCTCCGAACGAATCAGAAATGTTTGAAATGTTGATGCCCAGACCAGCAGTTTTGCTGTCTAACTGAGAAGGTACCTTCTCTTATTCTTTTGTTTGTTACAGTTATACAATTACCTTGCTACTCTGTACCTCAGTTGGGTTAATAGTGACAGTGCTCGGAAGACGGATTGACATGGTGAGTTTAGACCACTGTATAGCATATTAAATGTTTAAACGACAGATATTCCATACACCGAAAACGCGCAATCGTGGTATATATTCGTCTTAACTACTGAAGCGCTATTCCACCCCACATTTCATATCACAGAACTATTTTGAAAATATTTAAATATGAAATATTCTGAAGTGCTAAATCAAATCGTAAACGCTTTCTGAATATTTAACTCATGCTTTAAAAAATCAACTTGATTGTGCCAAAAATCAACATAACAATCACACCTCGACTTAAGCGCTTTCATTATGTATTCATATTGCTTATCAACAACGTGTTAAAAGAAAAATAAAAAAAAATATGCCAAAGGTGCTCACACAGAAGCAATAAAAATTTGACAGCAACAATACCGCAAAGGAAATGGAAAGAAAAGTCAAAAGCAACGACCTGAGTGCGCGCAGAAACGTATTTCTTCAGTCTTCAGCAGCACACGCGTGCGACTTTTCCGCCAACGCAGACAGCGAAAGCGTTGTTTTATACCTTTTCTTACGTTGAACACTTCCAATGCTTCCGCCATACGCGGCAAAACAGCAAGGAGTTAACGAAGACAGCGTGGTATTTGCTTGTAGGTGTGTGTGTGTGTGAATGTGTGTGTAAGTCAAATATTTATTTGCCAGCATGAATCATTTCCGATACCAATAAATAAAAGAATAGCAAATAAAATGGCACAACAATAAAGGAGAAAACGCAATATACACAGACACACACACATACATGCAAAGGAATGGTGCGGCGCGCAAATAAGAATGACGGAAACGGCAACATTTGAATATGGCTTACCGCAAAAGTGAATGTCTGTGGCCGATGTACGGCGAAGCGCACACATTTCAACATATTTATACGCACATACACATATACATATATGTATATAAATCAAGTGTACAAACATACATTGCTTTGGCGCCAACGCGCTGTTTGAATCCTGGCACCAATTCGTCGCAATACCCACAAAGCACACAAACACATGCAAATGCAGATACACACACACACACGTACGCATATAGCCAAACATCGGTGCAGAAGGCAATATTTGCACAGCAGCGTGGAATACGCGTCGAATTGCAACAATAAAAATGCAGCGATGAAATTTCACTGCACACACCAACTCATCTACACACACACACACACACAAGTACGTATACGCACACATACAAACGTTTAAAGTAATGCACACCCGTAAAGGCGGCATCTTCTGCGGTTTTATGCACTTCACTTGCCGCCATCACTTCACCGCCAATACGCCAATGCGCCAAAGCTCATTGCCGTGGAAAAATTCGTAGGAAATAAATTATTTGCGTTCAATGCACATTTTGCGTTTCGCATTTCGCCATTCGCGTTTCGTATCATTTCTGGTGGCGCAAACGAATGCAAATGATATCGCCGCGAATGCATACAATTATGCTTAATGAAGAGCAAACAAAGATGGCACAACCCCGCGTCTTCTTCTACGTATTTATCGGCAAAATGCAGTTGACACGCAAATTTCACTTAAGGTGAATAATGTATTTGGACGAGGCAAAGTGTGTGTGCTTGGATGTGTGAAGGCGATACTGCCTGGGTAATTCAGTGTTCTTCAAACAAAAGGAATATTTGAAGGCGAAAAACCAAGCAAACTTATTTTTTTCATAAAAATATACAAAGTAGATATTTTTCCTATCTTAAAAAATGCTTCAAAAATAAAGTAATTGAATTTCTTTCTCTCACGCTCTATTAAACACATATTCGAGAGTCCAAAAACTATAATTTTCGAAATTACTTTCTTCAAGAAAAAAACGACGACGATGACTCTAGAAACACGTACCATCTAAAATCAAAATTAAGAATTTAAGCACAATCTGCACAAGATTTACTGGAAAAGTATTTACCGTCTAATCAAATTTAACTCGAACTGATAAAATTAAGCTATGCGCGCAAATAAAACCGATGAAAAAAAAAAAAGTTTTTTTTTCTTTTCTTATTATAGAGACCCTATATGGCAATTAGTGTGCGTTTGCCATCTGTTTTTTACGACGCAAAAAGTTTTGTGCGGCGATTTTTTTTTTTTTGGAAAAAATTTTGTGTTTCCCAAGGAATGATATCCGCGAATTCAGTGAAAATTGTTCGAAAGTATTTTGTATAGCTACTTTATCTCGAACACAAGTATGGCATTTGAGTGCCACAAAGCATTCAGTAAAGGTCGTGAAGTCATTGAAGACTTGTATATATTATATCATGCGAATCGTTCGTTTACCTCTATCAAGATGAAGAGTATTTAAAGAAACAGTGCTTGAAAATTGTCATGTTATCATCGGAGATATAACAGAGAATCTCAACATCTCTTATGGATCTTTTCAACACAGTTTGGTTAAGGTTTTGGGTATAAAGTTTGTTAAGGCTAGAATCGTGTCAAGAGACCTAAATCATTTGCAAAAACGACATAAAGTAGAGGTCTTTGGCCATGGAGCTGAGAAGTCTTCATGCTCTAACATATCATTACATTATTCACCATTAACGAATAGCGCACCAAAAATTCACTGAAATCAAAAAGATGTCAAAGTGGGTTGGCTCGCAATGAATTTATGCCTGAGAGTTAAACAGTTCATAAAGTATGAAAAAGCTTCTACGAAAGAGTGGAGGGTTGTTATTAGTCCTCTAAGTTCAGGCGTATTCTTGCAAAGAACACTGTCTCCCCGGATTATATTATTATTATATTTTGTATGAACGGTACTTCTCCTGGACGATCAATTCGTTCAATCAATTTAAGTCCCCGAGATCGGATGCCATCATACTAGCGCAGCTGCAGCAAGCTGTCAAAGTATCATGCAACTGGTTGGTACCTATCTATGCGAACTATATCAAACTGGTTTACTCGCCTGGAGGCGAGTCAAAGTTACGTTCATTCCTAAGGATAGTAGGAAGGGCTCCCACGTTACGCCCAAAGGCTTTAGGCCCATCAGCCGCTTCTCCTTCTTACTAAAAACTATGTAGAGACTGATGAAATGATATAAAAGGAAACGCATTTCGAAGGACTCCAAAACAGGAGTGCAACATGCTTATTTTAAAGCAAGTCAGTGGACACTGCCCTGGAAATTCACTGTTTGAACCTACCTTGATATTGATTGAGCTATCAGTAACGTGACGTCTGAAGCAGTCGTTGCTTTTCTGGACGGTCTTACGGTTGAATCATATCTCAAACGCCGCATTTTTAGTCTACTGTGCAAAAAAGTGATTGAAACGGAATATTGCGACGCATGTGCTCGGTGAACATGTTGAAGTTCTCTCTTCTCTTCTATGGATCTTGATCATTAACAACCTGCTTAAAACACTTAAGGATTGTGGCTACCGGTTGATTACCTATGCAGATGATGTAGTACTTATGATTAATGTAAAGTTCCTGAGTACCGTGTACGAGTTGACGCAGGGGTATCGTCGTAGCACATTGGGCAGTCGAAAGTGGTCTCCCCATCAACCCAAGTAAAATCGACATGCTTTTATTTACTAGAAGATATAAGATCTCGGTGGCACCGCTGTCGCGAATGGTAGACATTCGTCTGGCTCATCCTGGATAGGAAGCTTACATGGAAGCCGAATATCGAAGAGAGAGCAACAAAGGCATCGATTGCCTTATACTGCTGCAAAGAAGCCATTGACAAAAGGTGTGGCCTCTCACTGAAAGTGGTTATCTGGCTCTACGACACCAGAGTCAATTTAACATTATGTTTCACAAATAATTCCGGGGAAATAATATTGAGTCAATTGAAAACATAAAAAGTGAATTGTTACGCGCATTGAAGACTTTTCTGGAAATTGACTTTAATAACTGTTTCGAGAATTGAAAAAAAACGTTGGCACAAGTGTGGGCCAATGAAGGTACGACATAGATTTTGAAGAATATTTTATATTTTTAAAAGTATGAATAAAATCTTACTATTTTTTGCTCATAGTAGTTTGCTGTACTTTAGATAATTATTGCACTATTAGTAGCTTAAAGCTGAAATCTTATTTGGGAGACAGTGTAATTTCCATAAGACATCCATCAATTTCGGACTATGGCATTGGTAAATACATAGTGTCTTCAGCAGCTTACGTTATGTGCAAAATAAGCCCAACAGGACAATCTGCAACCATTTTTACAACTCTTTAAAACTTCATGCATACATATAATATGCAGTTTAATTTCTCATCTATTTTTTTATTTTTTTTTTTTTTATTTATGACTTTATTCTTGAAAAAAGCGATTTTATATTGTTTATGCTTAATTTAGTTTCATATTTCTTCACGGCAATTCTTGCAATTAAAATGTTTTATTAGATACGCTGGCTCTTTTTCAGCACACACACAAAGATTCATAAATTTCCATGAATTCCTGTGGGAGTAAATTTTAATTAGTGGCAAAGAATTTAAGAAACGCCAAATTCAAGCGGTTAATACATTGTTCATACAAACTTTTGTGGGCCCACGTCAAAATTCAAGTTACGTCATATGCTTCTCTTAGCGCGCTTCTTATTTGAAATACCTTCTTTATCATTTATCTTCTTTTTTTTATTCCCAATCCAAGTTTTTTGACCTTCGTGCTTTTTCTTCCTTTTCACAAATTCGTCTCATACTCAAATGCCAGGCATTTGAACGGCGTGCAAAGGTTAGTAACGGGATAAAATATAAATAATCCCTGGGATGCTGTGGAAAGCCATAGTGTTTACATTTCTCGTACGCAAGAAATTGGGAGACAAACGTCAAAAGCGAACAGAAACTTTTCCACATATCTAAAATCACAGCATAAAGACTTGGAGGATGTGTGCAAAAGTAAACACAAGTTCGTGGGCGTGGTTGTTTGAGAATGTGTGTGTGTAAGTGTTGGGTCATATTACCACCAGGCTCTGGTAAGCGTGTAGTCATCGTTACTCATTTAACAAGTCGTTGAGTTTGAAATTTGTTTTCCGCCAAACTCCACGGGACCAAACGCATCGCTCCCGCTGTTTCTTGTTGCTGGCTTCCTTTTCGCTTTCAAATTTGTTCATTTCGCATTTAATTTGGCGCACGGCACATTTTTGCCGGATTTGCGAGAAATATTAAAGGATTTCGTAAACATTTTCGTTATGTGCGCGCGTGTCTTCGCCCACATATTCCGTTTGAGTTTCATTTGTGAATATTTGAACAAATTTTGTTTTTGCAGTTCTTTTGTTGCTTGAAATTTCATCCGCAGTATCACACATATTCAACGACATCCTTTATATAACATTGTGGGAAGGAATTGCTTCCCGGGTATGTGGTTGTATTTATAAAACAAGTTGTGTTTATTTAGTTACATACACTTTACATACATGTTATATATATATATATATTTACCCTATATAAAAGTAAGGGATTGTCAAAAAAGTCTTGCGGTATTTTTTTATTGAATTTTCAACTGTTCATAAAATTGGTAACAATAATGCGATTCAGGTCAAATATGCACTGTTTTGTTCGATGACGCGTTCCCAACGAGAAGCCAACTTCATAATGCCCCTCTCATAGAAGCTCGCTTCCCTATTGGCAAAAAACTCGGAGAGGCAATTTTCACAGGACTCTCTTGTGGCCAACTTCAGACTACCAAGCGCGTTCGCCATGAACAGAAACAGGTGGTAATCACTTGGTACGAGATCCGGACTATACGGTGGATGCAAAAGAACCTCTCATACGAGCGCCCAGAGCTTCTGGCGCGTCACTAAAGATGTGTGTGACCTGGCGTTATCCTGATGGAAGACAAATCGGCCTCTGTTGATCAAAGATGGCCTCTTCTGCATGAGTGCTACCTTCAAGCGGTTCAGTTTTTGGCAGTACAGGTCCGAATTGAGAGCTTGGCCATAGGGGAGCAGCTCATAGTGGATTATTCCCTGCCAATCCCACYRAACACACAGAAGAACCTTCCTGGCCGTCAATCCAGGCTTGGCCACCGTCTGGGCCGCTTCACCGCTTTTCGACCACGACCATTTGCGCCTTACGTTATCGTAAGTAACCCACTTTCCATCGTCAGTCACCATACGCTTCAAAAACGGGTCGCTTTTGTTGCGATTCAGAAGCGATTCGCATGCGCCGATACGGTCAAAGATGTTTTTTTTTGCGTCAATTCGTGTGGCACCCATACATCGAGCTTCTTAGTGACTCCAAGCTTCTTCATATGGTTTATAACGGTTTGATGACTCATGCCCAGCTCTTGACCGATGCTACGGTTGCTACTATGCCGATCTCTTTCGACCAATTCAGTGATTTTATCGCAATTTTCGACGACAGGCCTTCCGGAGCGTGGCACATCTTCGACCACCTCTACAGCAGAACGAAAACGTTGAAACCGTCGTTATGCGGTGGAAATGGAAACTGTATCGGGTCCATAAACTGCACAAATTTTAATGGCGGCTTGAGATACATTTTCGCCTTTATCGTAGTAGCACTGTAAAATATGCCGAATTTTCTCTTTATTTTGCTCCATGTTTGCGACGCTATAACTCACGAACGACTTAAAAGAAACGACAGTCAATCAAACACGTGTTGGCGCGTGAAATTAGCTTTCCAAAAAGGTATAGCATGACCCGATGTGACGAATAAAACTAGAACTACACGCTCTCAGCGCCAACTAGCGAAAATACCGCAAGACTTTTTTTGACAACCTCATATATACCATTTCCAAGTATATATGTTAGCAGGATAATCTCCCACAAACAGGGCCTTCAACTCGTCTCATTTTCGACACGCTCGCTGTGATATTTTACTTTTTTTGTTTGTAAAAGCTTATCGCCGGCAGTTCTTTGACTGTTTCAGCGCTTAAAAAGTTACAACGAGACGAAAGCAATTAAATTTATTTCCCACTCATTTGAGTGTCTCTTCCTGAATACCTTTCACTACATTTTTCTTGTGACCTATTTATGGAACATTTTCAAAATAGAGGTTAAGTGTATTAGAATACTTTGAGTTACCGGGTAGCTGCAAAATTTATGAGCTTGGAATTAGCTTAAGAGTGGACATTTTGTACTTACACCTTCTCATTTCAGCAAAAGATTTGTAAATTTTGAAGGACTGCCTAGGTGCGAAGATATCTACCTCTTCTGGAGCTGATTATATGGTATATTACTATGCTGAGAGATGTAATTAGAGAGTAGTCTCAGTGAGACTACTTCAAAAAAGGATAAAATATATTTAACGCTCACTACTAGAAAATAGTAGCATCATTATTGCTTTGGTTTTTCCCATTTCGGCTAACTTTTGGAGCGCTACGACATCGGCTACGTTCTCAAACATCATTCATTTTGCGCCGTTTTTGCAAAAGATGCAGGTGTTTTAATGCGCGTTTAGCATTATTCGCATTATTCGGAACCATGGTATGTGTAAAGAAAGGAAAAAATGTTTAAATGATATTAAAGTTATTTTGTCCCTTTTGAGGAAAGGTCATCTCCTGAAAGTGACATTCATTGATTCACAATTTCGAACTCGACCAACACGAAAAACACAAACGCAAATCATCATTCAGCCACCTCATTCTTCACATTGGATTCCCTGCGCAAATTTTAATAGAATTTTACTCTAATATCAGCGAATATGTATTAGAGACTCAGAGACTCTTATGATATCTTCTGGATCCACTAATAATTATTAAAAAATAAAAATGTGAGAGTTCACCCGTATATTCCGAAGGAGTTATCACCATGTCATAAGAGAAAAACTCTCTTGAGGACGACTCTCTTAATAGTTAGTCAAACCATACGAATTTTGTTCTTCCAACACTTGAGAAATTTTGCTTTCAAGACGCTAAAAAAAATCAGTTTTGCCGAATTGTCACTGGCGTTGAAAAATTGATATATTTCTCTGTTTTGAAAACAGAAAAAATTACAGTTATACGGCAGCGAAGCGATGACTCTTCTTTCATGTTTGATCAAATAGTCAGTCATGAATGTGACTAGGGTCGTTTCGGACAGTTTCCTTCACGACTTCCCAAGTAGTATACCTTATTTACAGTTTGATCCTGAACCACAGCATGATAATGAAAGCAAAAGTTGAACATCACCTTGATTTTTAACCGACTTTTTCGAATGCCATTTGCTAAATTCTTGGACAATTCCGAGCGTCTCATCCCCATGAGGAATGTAGTGTCCTTAGCTACGTAAAAGATGCAGGAAGAATAGTTTAGGTCTTTTAATAGGAGTTTAACATTGACAGATTTCATACCCAAAATATGAACCCAAATGATTTGTGTGGATCCATAAGAAGTGTTGAGACCTTCAGCTATCGCTGCGACATTAACTGAAATGGGCCGATCGATTGGCCACCTTTCGTGTAGGGACATGTAAAGCCTGCGGACAATTCCGCACGAAAATTGGACGCAACGGATGGACTTTGCGCGACGTAGCCACGGCCAACATTTGATAGAAATTATCTTCAAAAAACTTTTAACTTCTCTTAACCACATCTTGCATTTATTTAGATTTCCATTATTTCTTATCAAATTGGGGCTGCTGCCAAACATTAAATGTAAATATTTTGACCCAAAGCCAGCATGTGTGCTTACAAATTCCATACCCAAAGTACATGATTACACAAACATCATAATGCTTCTTCTTTTCATTGGCGAGTGAAATTTTTGAAACTTTACAAATACCGTTTCTCACATACACACACTTATACATGCGCGATGACTAACTGTAAATATAAGGCATGCATATGCGGAAGAGCCAACGACGTGATATGAAGCGAGCAGATTCAATTGGGCGATAATATGGATAATCAATTTAGTTGCCATTGTATTCTAATGTTCGAAAAGTTTTCCGATTATAGGGAAAGTTCAAAACTCAATAAGTAGAACAATTGCTATATCGACATACTTGTAATCCAAGATTTGAATAACTCAATGTGTTTGTGTGTGCAACTTGGCGCTCCAGTTGATTTTATTGAGATTCCGTTATTTTCCTTAGTTGTTGTTTTAGGGTTGAGTTTGTCAGGGTAATGTGCGTACATTCACACGTTCGGATAATGAAGCGTGAATGGAAACTTTGCATATTTGAACGACACATTTGTAGCAAGCGTGATTTCCCAGCATGTGTAATTGCATAAAATTAAGGGCTTATGGCCTTGTGTGCGGAGTCGTTGTGCTTTTGGCGAAAGCTTTACGCGCATTTGACAGACTTAAATGAGCTAATATTAAATTTTAGAGAAATATACTCGTATATAGTCAAGTAAATGATGCATAAAGAGATAAATTACTTAAAGAAAGACACAAGTGAGTTCATTCTTGCTGCGAACATTTTAAAAACGAAATGAGATTCAAATTATCTAACAGAGCTTTCAAAATTAAGGTTCTGGCAATTTGAAGTTACCACGATTCACCTATCAAGTAATTCTTAAAGGGGATCATAGCTCTATACTCATTACAATTCTTTCTTGAGATCTAAAGAGTATTTCATTCTGTTAGAGTAAGGGTAAGAACAGCTTAATTTTGGAAGCAAGCTTATTATATACAGAAGACAGGCTCGCAAGACACTGTCTTGGGTTTTGCGAGTAATTTACAGTGTTTTTAGATATATTTATTGGTATTTCTTTAGACAAAATGAATGGCATTATAAACTAAGATTGTGAAAGACGCATCTCTTTGATCCACCTAGGCACATACCATAAACATTAACGAAAATATTAACCAAAACATTAACCAAAATATGTTTAATTCATCCATTAGAGATAATAAGATTCTCTGTCATCTCTCTGATACCAAGATTTCAATTTCAAAACATGTTTCTTGAACTTTTTCATTGTTGTCGTCTTTAACAGAGGTGTGTGGAGGACTAGCATTACAAAAGTGGTGGATAACTTTACGACATTCACTGAATGCTTCGTGCCACTCAAATATTTACCTTTGTGTGTAAGTAGCCTCCCTAAAACTGTCCTCTAACCTTTTTGTAATCGCGATACCATTAGAAACAAAAAGTTTCAAGCAAATTCATTGTAAAACTTTGTTTGATCTTAATTTTGATTCTCAGCTAGACCTATAAGGTAAGTTAAGAATAAGAAAATATTTAAGAGCTCGGATTTGCATTCACAGGAAGTTGAAGTATCAGTTATATACCATATATGTACTGAAACAAATCAAAGCGAATCACTCGCTATCAAAATATCACAATTTTAAACTCATACTCTAGTTCCATTTCCCCTCACTATTTATGCATTAACTCATTCCTGCTTCATCTTCAGCTTCAGCAAAATTATGTACAGACATAAATAAATTCCCCGGAACTCGCTGCAAATGACATTGAGCAAATTAAAAACTGGAAGAAATTGCCAAAAATAAAAATAACACAAGGCAACTGCTATGTATCGAAATGTCAAAGGACTGTCATGTTATTAATCACTGTCATGCTACACCTTCTCCGATAACAACACAATTTCTGCTGATGCCGCAGGTACAAGCTGGAAGTTGCATGGCACTCGCAATCACTTCTCTGCGCTACGTACATAATGAAAGTGACAGGAAGCGAATGAAACGGGAGACAAATATTGATTTCAACATAGAATCGAAGGATTCTGGAATTGGCAATGAACAACTGAAAAATGGCTGAAGGAAGAAATAAATCTTGTTTTGAAATCGAAGACATATTTTCAAAGATTATTTTCAATCAGTCGATATCTCATAAGAACCCATAGCTTTTGTACTTATTTAAGGGATAAGGCTTCCTGACGATTGCAGCGTCTTCCAAGCAGGTAACAAAAGATTCGGTGCTCCAAAGCGCAGCCTTCTACTTGAGTTCGCTGACTATGCGCTCAAGACCAGTGAAGTTTAGTCTAGATTTCTTATATCTATCTTATCTTTCCTGCCATATTGCCGGAAACTGCTGATGAGCTTGCTAGGACAGATACTTCAGTTTCAATAACTGCGGAAAGGGCACAGGTAGGAGCTTCGTTGGATTCTTGTGGTTAACTACTCGAATTTCCCGCTATCACAAATCAAGACAAAAACACCTTGGATCTCAATCTTTTCGACATCCAGATAAAATAACGAAAAAGATAAATAAAAACAAGAAAAACCGTTAATTTCAGTTGCACCGAAGCTAAATACCCTTCACAGGTTCATTTCTGTTAGTAATTATGTGTTCAGTTTGTATGGAAGCTATATGCTATATTAATCCGATCTGAAAATTTTTTTCGGAGATTATATTATTACCTTAAGCAGTAATCCAAGTCAAAWTTCGTGAAGATACCACGTCAAATGTGAAAGTTTTCCATACATGAACTTGATTCCGATCATTCAGTTTGTATGGCAGCTATATGTTATAGTTAACCGATCTGAACAATTTCTTCGGAGATTATATTATTGCCATAGAAAATAACTTGTGCCAACTTTAGTGAAGATACATTGTCAAATGTGAAAGTTTTCCATACAAGAACTTGATTCCGGTCGTTCAGTTTATATGGCAGCTATATGTTATAGTGGTCCGATATCGGCAGTTCCGACAAATGAGTAGCTTCTTGAGGAGAAAATGGTGTTTGCAAATTTCAAAACGATATCTTAAAAACTGAGGGACCAGTTCGTATATATACAGACAGACGGACAGACGGACAGACAGACGGACTTGGCTAAATCGAATCAGCTCAACATACTGATCATTTATATATATATACTTTATAGGGTCTCCGACGCTTTCTTCTGGCTGTTACAAACTTCGTGACAAACTTAATATAGCCTGTTCAGGGTATAAAAACGTCAGCATATTTGTGATAGGCTCAGCACGATTTGCCAATAGCGAATATCCAACTGCACAAGTCTTTCGTCAGGCTTCACATAAAACGCAACATAACAGTCTAAGCATGATCCTTTCGTCATGCTGAGGGATCAGTCGTTTTAGCTTCAGACTACCAGACCAAGAAATAGAATCTAAGGGCTCAGAATGCCTAAAGCAATTCCAAGTCGGTCGAGACTGTTTTGCATTTGGTGGTGTCTTGGGTGGAGGTAGGCTTTATAGCTATGTTTTCTCGATGTCGATATCGTGGAGGCTTTCAACAATGTACTGCAGGAAACGTTGAAGAGTTTGCAACCGAACGGCACTGCCGAAGGTAAATGCGGTCATGAGGTGAGAATCTCACCCCCTTTCTCTGTATACTGAAACTGTCAAAAGATTACCTATGCGTACTTTGTCTCTTTTAAAAAGAACATTCTTAAACGCTGTCTTCGATCTTACCCAGTGGAACATGAATGTAGCAACCAGGTGGACGTAGAAATGGTTTAGTCATCAATCTTAGTAAATCTGAGTTAGTATTATTTTCTAGGAGGTACTAAAATCACATATGTTTCGCTCTTTTCACTGTAAGGCTCTAGTCTTCGAACTGAGGACAGAAAACCTACTTTGAACTGATCCAGAATAGGAGACTTTCATGGAAGTAAGGCATTGAGGAAACAGTCAGAGAGAATTGTAAAGCCTGCTATAAGTACACCACATACCGTTCCCAGGACAGTTGAATGTAAGTAACCAGATGTCTGGTTCTAATGTCCTAAAGTACATATTTTTTTATTTATATACGGAAGTATATATATATGTACATATTATTTATTGAATTTATTAACACCTAAAATCAGAAACCATAAATATATTTCTCACTTACACAAAAAAAAAAACACAAAAACAAAAAAACAAGTATTTCGAGTCAAAAATCAATAAAATCAAAAAATGTCAATAAAATGCTGGAATAAATGTCTCACTTAGGAATTTCTCCTGTTATTCTTACTCTCAAACACGTGATATCACTATCACTCCCCACGGACATTCAGCGTGATTAATTGCATCCATTTTTCGTTGGGCCACCACAAAAACTCCATGTTTGAAGCAACCGTTTACAGAGAGACAGAAGAGCAACCGAAGTGAAGGAACGCCGAAAAAAGTATTAAAATGTTATGAAAATACACAAACATACTATTGCAAAAACATTATTCCTTTAGGCATATTTACCACACTTTCTATCTCTATTTGCCATTATTAGCATTTCCGGTTTGTCGTAATAAATAACTATAATAAAACGATAAATAATACAAATACATAGCGTGTATGCATAGATTCTCTTATGCGATTTCAATTATGTCATTGCTGTAAGTCAACAGTATTTTGTAGCAAATATATATACACAAATTGTAAAAAAAAAGAATGATGATGGGTAGTGGTGGGTTGGCTTTGGGAAATATGCAAATTTAAAATACACAGATTGATGGTAAATATTGGATAAGAAATTGTATCTATGAATTGCTATGGTCAACTATAACGGTATGTAAGTATGTATATACTGTTTTTATTTTATTTTATTGTTTTCTCTTCTGCAGCAACAGCATAACTAAAAACTAACTTTTCACTCCACACCTATGTCATGGGTGGTCGGCATGTTATTGCTATTGTTGGAAAATAGCAACATTTTTTTATTTTTCAATAGCATTGGAACTAGATATGTATTTTCTTGAATTGTGTATATATTTATACATATATAAAAAAAGACGAAGAAGCATCCCACATTCTGTAAAAAATATATCCATACGTATGTATCATTTCTTCATAATTTACGAACCGCTTTTGACTAAATTATGTAGTTTATTATAAATTAAGCTTTAAATTACGATGTGAGGACACGAATAAAACTCTACTAACCGCAAAAAGCAAAGACAACAACCTTTGCAACAACTATATAATGCAATATCTACTGGGATAAGACTTATCAATTTCTATTGTCGGTTATGTAAAATATATTTTAATAATTAATAGAACATTAAGGAAATTATAAAGCAATTTGCAGCTAAATTATGATATATTACTTGATTTGAATTATTAAACAAATTTTTTTTATCATTTTATGTTATTAAGAAGAGGAATCGCTATAAAAAAAATATTGGTGCTATGCAGGAAAGCAAACTATTTCGAAATCAAATATTATTGACTGTAAAGAAAATAACTATAACCACAAATAAAAATAAAAATAATATCCAAAAAATYCCAAACTTTTATGCATATTGCAACTTTTTTTTACATTTTTGTTACGACTGACAACGCCTTTGGCTCGTACGAACATACCGTCATGTGCGCCATCTACAGGCTGATTATGGTGCTGCCACTCAGATTGAATAATATTAAATAAAATTTTCAACATTATTTATCAATCATTAAAAAAGATATTAAATAAAATAAATAACTTCAGATCACATAATTTTCATATTCAAAATTTTAATATTTTATTAAAGAAACTAATTACGTTTCTATAATACGCTACTCTTGTAACTAAAATATCTCAATGAAAAATGCATTTGGCAGCTTTCTAATTGGCAACTTTGCGTTGCATCGAGTCAACCTGAATTTGTGTTCAATTTTGCAGTGCATTTCATAAAACTTGTAATTTTGATAAATAAACATTGTAAATTCCGCTTGAAATGGTGTAAACAGAACGAGAAGAAGTTGCATTTGTACCAAATTAAGCGTCAGATGCGTTCCAGTGAAACGCAATCGATAAGAATGGAGAGCGGTGGGTATATGCGTATATTTGTGGCTTTCCTATCTTATTGTTGAAAGGAATTTCTGAACTATTTGTGTCGGATATACGTATTAGCTACTCCAATGTAGTTGTTTCTAATGCTAAAAATGACTAATATTTAATGCATAGGTGAAAAGGGTTGACATGAAAAACAAAATATAATGAAATAAACAGCAGTAATGTTTATTTTTTGATTTTTGAATTAGTGGGAAATAGATTTAGCTTCACATTCCAATTACCTTGAGGCTACTTAACCTCAATTTGTGTGGAAGCGCAGCTCCGACAACACAACCCAAACATAAAAGAATGAACTATTGGTGACATTAATTTCTAACAAATATGAGCAGCCAAATAAAACGTAACATTATTACCATATTACAGTGAAAGTAAAACCACAATTTATTATATTAACAGAAATTGCATGCAGTTTAGTTAGTAAGGAACGATCCGGACTAACACAAGCCGAATTATCGGAAAATGCCGCAAGAGAATTACAAGAGATTCGCAAATTACTGTGGGGTCCCAACATACGTGTGGATGTGTTTCGACGTTGGTCCCAAGGTTAGTAAATATTTTCAAAATAGCACAAAGTGACTCAGTGCACATACAATACAAAGGTGTGGTTATCTAAAAATAAATGTTTTTGATAAATATTTGTAGGCTTCGAATTTAGTGATACAGAACCATCAGCTTTGGTGCAGAAAGAGGGTGGACCATGTGCTGTGATAGCGCCCGTGCAGGCAAACCTGTTAAAAATACTTATTATGGATACGCCAGGTCACTTTCTCAAAGACGTAAGTGTAATTCTTTACTTAAACTGTGTAATATTTTGTAATTTTTGTTTTCGACTTAGCTCACGCAAGATAAGTGTCGACACCTGTTAATACAAGCGTTATGCGCCATCCTTAGTAAATGCTGTGCCAAACGCTTTCGAATTGTTTCGCTGCCGATGGAGCAATGCGCGGAAGCCAAAGAAGTCGTGAACGCCGCAAGTGACATTCCAGATGTAAAGCTGAGTACAGAAACTTTGGAAGAGGCTACGACAGAACCGGTTGATGCTGGTGCGGCAACTATGGTGCGTGTAGCAGATGCACGTGAAGTCTCTTCAGATGCATATCATGAGGGTCTACAAGTACTAAACTTTGACACGATTGAAGAAGTGGAGAAATATTATACGGAACACTGGCAAGTGCTCTCGGGCCAATATGGCGTTATGCTCTTCCTTTATTCAGTGCTGCTCACGAAGGTTAGATTTTTAAAGGTTTCAAAAATAATTTCTTAATGCAGATTTTTGTATTCTTTTAAAATAATAGAACATTGATAATGTTATTTCGGAATTGTCCGATACCTCTGAGCCGCTGATACACAACACATATGGCTATGGGTCGCAAGCGCTCATCAATCTTATGTTAACAGGACGCGCTGTAGCACATGTATGGGATAATGATCAGGATGTTGGTGGCTTAAAGTTGCGCGGCATAAATGAGCAAAGCGATATTGGTTTTATCACATTAATGGAGCAAATGCGTTACTGTACCGTCGGTTCATTCTATAAGAATCCCAAAAACCCTGTTTGGGTGATGGGTTCGGAGACGCATTTAACTGGTACGTAGATGAGGAATTTTTTTGGGGTGTTTCCCTTAAATGTCAATATTTTTGTACACTACAGTGCTATTTAGTACTGAAAAGAGGCTGGTGTCACCCGAAACACCTTCTGAGCTGGCAAGACGCGTTTTCAAATCGTATGATCCCGAAGGTAATAATTTTATACCGGCTGATGTGCTACAAGATGTTTTGGCCGCATTGGATTTGGTCAACGAGCCTGAGTAGTAAGTAACTTGTCTAGTTACTTTGAATGTACAGTTATGCTATTTTGCAGGGAAAATTATTTAACAAATATTTTTTTTTTAGTGTGGAAATCATGCAAAAGCGTCTCGACCCGGAGGGCTTACACATTATTCTCTTAAATGCATTTATGGACGAGTTCTTCCCACAGGAGCAGCGATCAACACCAGATACATTTGATTTAATGCACTACAATGGCATACCCGGTTCTAATGAAGGCAACAAAGTATGAAATTATCGCTGCAACCGAAATTAATATTTTTCTTGTTTTGTATAAATTTAATTTAAAAAAATATTTATTGTACGTTGACTTGCAGGTGGGTTATTGTAAAGGTTCTGCCATATTGCTTGAAAGCGACTTAAAATCGGTATGCATCTCCAATCCAATGCTAACCTGTTTGCAGACAAAGTGGCCAAATATTGAAATTAATTGGCATGACATGCGGATACCATCGTTGAATTGACGACACATTGCTATAAGTCAATACCATATGCAATAATGCATAATGCACACAAAGCGAATCGCTAATTTAAAACAATTTTGTTTATTTTTGCCGCATACAATATGACTTCAAACAAAGTCAAAGGAAAGCGGAGAACTGTTATAATACTAAATATGAAATATAGATATGTTTTTGCAAAGCACAGAATACAAAAAAGGATTATAATTTCAGTTAAATCTTACTAGAACTAATTTTTTAACATTTTTTGCATTTTTCTTTTTATATTCAAAACTTCTTTATCCCTAATTTCTAATAGCTACTTAAAAAACAAACAGAAATAAGAAAAAGTTGCAAGAAAAAACGTGAAAAATATATTATTGTTCAAAAAATATGTAATTGCAATAGATTAGCGACAATTTACGAACCTATTTAGAGTTCCCACAGGAAATTAATTAAAAATGAAAAAGAAAAAAGCAGCGTACAAGCAAATATATCTCTTCATAAACAAACAATACAAAAAGTAATAAAAATGTTAATGAAAATGAAGTTAATAGTTAACGTAATTAATACAAGTTTTATTAAATTAACTTCTAAACCACTAACTGTAGTTTATTAAAGTAACTTAAATGGCAAACACAACAAAAGCAACAGCTTGTAATCACGCATTTCAGCGTTTCACATTGAAATAGACATAAAAATTACACAATCACAAGCAAAGCGAAGGCAAACTTAGATGGCAATGTAGAAAATGAAATTTCAAAAAACAAAAAGAACTAACAGCGAAATTAAGACAAACCAACAACAATAACAGGATTCCAAAACGCATATAAATTTTTCTGAGAATCGAAATATTTCAAAGTGCAAAATTAGGTGGATTCGGAATGCCATACTTTGAATATATCCTAAAATGATCAAATTTTTATTTATAGTATTATTTGTATAAATTCATAACAGCTATTTATATTCCTTGAATGTGACTTCCTTACTTTTTTTATTATTTATTTCGTTAAAATTTTATACAATAAAATATTAGCTTTTCACGTAAATAAATTCCTTTTATGGCCTTTAAATGCAATTAACTGCATTTGTAATTATAAAACGAACGAAAAAATAACTTGAGTATAACATTCAATAATATTTAAACCTAAAGTAAAGAATTTAATAATGATTATTATAATATATTTCGAATTCTATGGTATTCAAGGCTGATGAAATATACGACAATTGTACGGCATAAAGGGTTTGCACAGAAAACAATTATCAAAGTAATGAAAAACAAATTAAAACAAGCATGTTGTGCATATTATCTAAGTCTTATTTAAATACATGAAAATTAATATAGAAAAACAATAAAAACACACGTACACATTTTCTAAGGTTTTTTTATTTTTATATGAAGCAAAATGCAGTAGGTAGGCATTTGTTATTAGAGCACCTATGTATAAGCACGCATATAAATATGTACTTAAAATATTATGCTTGAAAAATTTATACAGAAGCAAAAACCACTTGCTGGTATTTTAAGGTTATGTTAACTATTTGAATAGCATAGACTTACCATTAATATTAAATATGCCGAAGGTCTAGAAGTGAATGCAAACAATGCTCAATTGTTGCACATCTGGCGATCTGCTGTGACGGGCAGCAATTTGCAATAAATACTTTTGGATTTCAAGAACACGCACAACTTTTCACTGATTTTTTTGTTTTTTTTTTACTTTTCATTGACTTTTTTACAACCGACGCGACATTGCACCACACACTTAAAACTCACTTTACTTTACTATTACTTTTCATTTGATTATCACGGTTAAACGTGAACAGGATTATATTAAAATAGAAAAATTCAATTTTACACTAAATTTACTTAACAATTTTAATTTCTCACGCGCGGACACGGATGCAAGAACGCGATTTTAAAAAGGCGGCGGATATTTGCGAAATGTCAGAGTACAAGTAGATGCATGCAAAGAATTCGAATAACGGTATTCACTATATGTAATGCTTGCACAAAAATAAATATTGCAATTTTGTAATTGCGCAGCACGTAATTTAACAAAGAAATAAGAAAACGCCGTTGTTTAAGGTTTATTGTTTTTATAAAGTACCAACGAGTGAATATGTGTACGAATAGAGTAACGGAGCCGATATGTGTTAAAATGAGCTTCGCTTTGCACGAATAACGGACGCTGAAAATGTATAAAGGCTTTTTCATATGTAAATAAGTGATGCACGAATAAAAATGTGTAAAAAGTATTTAATAAAAAATTATAAGGAACATATAGAAGAATGAAAATATTTTATAAAATTAAATTAAATTAAATACAATACAATAAACTGAAACTAATTGAAAAGAAATCTAATAAGCTGAAAAAAATTAAAATGAAATAATTGGCGCAACAACGAAAGCGATTAAAAAAATATTTAAATAAGAAAAACTTTTTTGAAGCAAGATATTTTTAACAAGTGGAGTTTTTCATATTTAAAATTAAAAAGTATAAAGTGAAAGAGTGAAATAAAGCAATTATAAATTTTAATCAAAGAAGTGAAAAATGGTAGTGATATCCAGTGCAATTATTAGCTGCCTGCCAAAAGTAGAAGTGAAAATAATTTTGTATAAATAATATCAAAATGTAAATATAAAATATTGGTAAATGTTTAAAGTGTGAGAATAATATAAATTTTCCATCGCCATAACATGTAATAACAAAGTAATTCTCAAGGCATTATTTCTACCATTTTTTTTATATGTTTTTATATACATATGTACATATATTATTAAATATATTTTTGAAATAATTGGAAATCATTTATACATTAATTAGAAAGGAAATTCAAAACTAATTTGTGCCGTATGAGTCAATATTCCGAATAATATTGAAATTATGAAGTAAAATTCAAAATAAGAATTTCAGTGCATATATAATTTGTGAATACCGCTATTATTGTTTTTGATACTAAAATGCAACGCAGTCCTTCAAAAACTTCCGCTGCTGTCATCCAGTTTTCCGCATCAGCGAGTGAAAAGAAAACGAAAATTGCGAAATGTTTGAATTTCTAATTAAATGTTGTTGAAAATGCACGAATAAGTGGTCATTATTATGTAATTAAATAAAATTATGTTATAAGTGTGATAGTGAAGTGAATAAAATGTGTACAAATTTTGTGCTGAAAATAATCAAATCAAAGTTTATAGCATACAAGTAAAAGTAAAGCAGAAAAGTGGGTCTCCCATTTACAATTGTGTGTGTAGTTGCCAAGCACAAAAGGAACGAGCGAGAAATAAGCGGCGTACCTACAAGTAACCAACAACAAGTTAGTTTAGACAAGAACCCATTTTTTGAGCGATTCAAATTATTTTGGTCGACATGAGGTAAGTGGATTTTGAGAAATATATTATATTTGGACAATATATAATGACAAATGTGTTTAATTTTATTTTTGAAACCATAATAAATAAATTAATTGTTATTATTTATCTATGATAAAGGGAATAGCTAAATTTTTCTTTATTTTTCGCCATAAAAATCATTTCAACCTGATTATATAGGAAAGGGTGTGAAATTAGGATTTCATTAAGATTATGATTTCTGTCGAAATACGCATAAAATGGCATATACTTACACTCAGATGAAAGTTATATGAAAGCAATATTCTATTAAATTGGCTATTATACATAATTCGCATTGTGTAAAAGGAATTTAGATCGATGGGGCAATAATCGCATTAGTTATCGCACTCATTGCATATTTATTGAAATTTTCCCGATATTTTCGGACGATACGGTTACGACAAACTTCAGCAAATCAATACACGAAATTAATATTTATTTTTCATTTTAAATAAAAGCGAGAAAGATATTGAGCACAAAGATTTCTGAATGATTGGATGAAATGTCATGAAATTGTGATTCTGAATAGTATTCTAATTAAGGTTGCGGTTAGTACACTTTGACAATATTAGAAATTGTTTTGTTTGTGACACGATCTCCCGCTCGCTATTTGTGTCTCATTGTTACAATAATACCGAGAGATCTTCGAACAAGTTCAAGTGATATTTCGTACACTATATTAAACATATATGTATGTATGTATCTTATTTATATATATAAACATTAGTGTAATTTTTTTTATTTTTCGAATATATATTGTATGCACCGCCGAAAATATTTATTAATCACCTAAACTAAATTACGTTAGAAATTTGTATGGAAAATTGGGTTTTTTTGATTTTAAGGCTAAATAAGGTTTCCTCCTTAATAAAAAAAAAAAAAAATAAAAATAAAAAATAAAATACAATAATTTTGGGATATATGAAAGTAAGTTTACTCCCAATTTTGTTAAAAAAAAATAATTTTAGACAAGATAAAAATATAAAAAGCTGTGGCCAACGCGGAAAGGATCATAAATCTTTCGCAGAAGCTTTCTCTCGAGAACTCGCAACATCAACTCATCGGTTGTTGTTATTGTCCATGCCACTACAGCATATAGCAGGACGGGAATAAATATGTAGGTTGCCGTGGTGCGTGTTTTCCAAGACATGGTGAATATCTGGTCAGTCGTTGATTTGTCATCATCATCAGTTTCTTAACAGTGGGCTTTAATTTTTCACACAATAAGCCCGATAGGCTTATTTTGAGGAGGCTTATCCCTCGGTAGTTGGCGCAAATTGTGGAGTCTCTCTGTTTGTGGATTGGGCAGAGCACACTTACATTCCAATCGTTGGGCATGCTTTTGTCCGACCATATTTTACAATGAAGCTGATGCATGCTCCTTATCAGTTCTTCGCCTTCGTGCTTGAATAGCTCGGCCGGCAATCCATCGACCCCCGCCGCTTTCTTACTCTTCAATCAGTTAATTGCGATTCGAACTTCTCATGGTCGGGTAATGGAACGTTTGATCTATCGTCATCGATTGGGGAATCGGGGTTGCCTTCTCCAGGCGTTACGTTCTGACTTACGTTCCCTCCATAATTTTAGTATGCCCTGGGCATCGGTTACTAGATCACCTTTGAGGGCAAAATTATGCTACGGTCTCTCTTTTTCTGTCTGCAAATGCGTTTCGCTTCCCTCTTCCACTCTCGGTATCTATTCCATCCAGCACGTGTTGTGGTCGATCGTAACGTTGCGAGGTAGATAGTCTGCTTTCTCCCCGCTTCGACACGGCACTCCTCATCGTACTCGTACCAGCTGTTTTTTTTTTTCATTTTCCGGAAACCAATGGTTTCGGTTGCAGCTGTACGTACGGAGTTTGAAATGCTGTCCCACAGTTCACTTATAACAAGTTGTTGACGAGTGCTCTCGGAAAGCAGGAGTGCAACTCGAGTAGAAAATTGTTCGGCTGTATATTGTGATGGCAGCTTCTCCCCGTCGAACCTTCCTTGCGTTTGATGGCGTGCGTTTTTTGCTGCACAGAGGCGGGTGCGTATCCTCGCTGCAACAAGATAGTTGTCTGCGTCGATGTTAGGACCTCGGAACGTACGCACGTCTAAAACACTGGAGACGTGTCTTCATCTATCACAACATGATCGATCTGGTTGGTGGGGTTTCGATCCGGAGACAGCCAGGTAGCTTGATGTATCTTCTTATGCTGAAATCTTGTACTACAGATAACCATATATCGGGCCCCGGCGAAGTCGATCAGCCTCAACCCATTTGAGGATGTTTCCTCATGGAGACTGAATTTACCGACCGTAGTATCAAATATACTTTCTTTGCCTACCCTGGCGTTAAAGTCTCCATTTCGACTTCGAGTTTGTCATCGTGGCGATGGAAGCCCTCATAGGTGTAATTCAAGCGTTTATAGAAGAAATCTTTCTCTCTTTTAGTCGTGACCCCAGGCTCCACACGGGTTAGCTACCGCATCTTACAAAAGGGTTACCCACGTTTCGAGAGTACGCTGCGAGGACGAAAGAGTAAAACTGGTGTATAGTCCTACAACTTTAACTGCTTACCCAGAAACATAACCACACCCGATACCTTCTACTTGAAATAAATTCATAAATTCATTCTCAAAATATGTGAAAAAATGAGCAAAATAATTTCTTTTCAAAGATGACAGCATTGAGATCTAGACTATGACAGAATAAACTATGTGCTTACTTCTGTTTATTTTGCTCTAAGTTTATTACAAAAATAAATAAATAAGTGAAATATTTAAGAAATTTTAATGAGTAATAAATTGAAAAATTAGCAACAAAAATAATTTTAGTCGAATTTTAATGTATATTACATTATATATGTAAATAAAACTGCATACGCGCACTTTTGTTGCATTTTTGTTGCAAATGTTGAATATTCACGCATATTAGCAGTTTAATAATTTCATTGAAATTCATAAATATTAAATGCGCAATAATTTCTGTCATTTGTCATATATCAGTTGATATTCCGCACATAAATGAGGAGTATTGAACGCTACAAATGACCATGACGCAAAACGTTGATATCCTATATTTGCTGTCGTCGGCACCACCCACTGCTCACACAGGCGCATACATGTTTGTTGTCGACAAACACCTGTAACTAATCCATGTACATATATAAAAAATTTAGTCAAAATCGCTGTAAATTCGTTACGCCGCTGTCCGTGCATGTTGCCAACCTTCAAGCGGTCAAATGTTGGAAGCAACGGATGCTGCTGCGCGCCGCTTCTTCAGCTGTTCGCACTTCACTTTGCATGCAACGCTTCAATGGATCTCAATGGTTGTCAGCAAAGATTTTGCGTTTATTTCAAAATAATCACCGACAACAGTGTGCTTAATTCTTTCCATCGCTAATACCATACATACATATGTACATATATGCACAGGAATATGTGTGTGTTTTGTTTCCATTAATAAATAAATGAAAAAGGAAACATGCTGTCATATTCGTAACCGCTGAAGCAATCGACATGCGCTGCTTGCGGCTTTGGCTTTTGATTTGTGGCTATAATTTTTATTGACGCGATCAACTGTTTGCTGTTGATTTTTAAGCTTAAAGCTAGAAAAAAGCATAAATGACAAATTTCGCTATTTGTTGCCAGTTAAGTGCTTAGCATTTGTATCTGTATGTACTTGTGTATGAGTATATGTATGTACATACGTGCAACGATGTCATAGCTCACATTCCTTTGCAACGTATTAATATCGATCGTTGGTTCTGCTTAGCGGTATCTGCGACAAGGCATGAAATATTAATGATGAAGGCTAAACCTAATTTGTCAATCGCATAAAGTCGGTCAAGACATGCGCCCAGTCATCTTGCCAAAACATGGATTTCCATCAATTTTCGGGCATCCACAGTGACATCTAGCAAAATATGTGGAGCTTTGGATATATTATATAATAACGTAACATCAATTTTATAAGTTTACAGGCGAAGGAAAAACGATGTAAAACGAACCGCTCATATTGAAACAAAATTTGAGTTTTGGTTATGAAATGGTTATATATTAGTTATATATTAGTTATATATTGGTTATATCTGAAAGCGGAAACGGAAATTTTTATGGTACATATATAAAGCGTGTTTCTAAAGACTTTTTACATCAAGCGCACCCAGGTGATGCCATCTATATGTGGACTGGTGTGTTAGAATCTGCTATTTTTATCGATTGTCCAGTGAAAATTTCATAAATTGGAAGTGAAGTTATTGCGTTTTAAGGGTTATCGGTGCAAAAATGTGCACTATCACGGTTTGACGACCAAAAATTGCTCAGAATCCAACATTCCATCGACGCTTGTGACCGATTATTTGACCAAAATTCACATTATAACTATTCGTCTGGACTTCTGCAGCGTGCCCGTGATGACTATGCTAAACAAATCGAGTGCCATATACTATATAATGGCATCGAATTTACTTTTACAGGAATAAAGAATTTCATTGATATCCCAAACTTTTCAAAAAACTCTTATTGAAAACCCCGTTATATGTAATATTGATATATCGTAAACTTTCTGACATAAATTGATGTATCGCAGGCAAATTGTTGCAATGACTTTGAAAATAACTTCCAGACATCGGATCACAAAGCTAGTTCTCAGCTAATATTATAAACGATCAGCTGTGTTCCATGGCCGTTTTATTTGTTTATCATGTGCGCCTTTGTGTTGAAATTTTTTTGGTTGGTCTCGGGAAAACCACACAATAAAATACATGTGTCTAGCAAGCAAAAAGAAAAACAACCACAAACCAGAGTACTAACAACAGCAAGTGCCTGTAAATATAATTTATATGTATTTTTAGCAAATGCCTATGTATCAACTATTTACATACCCTGAACAGCGGAAGCGTGAATGGAGAAATGTGCAGAAGTTCACGCAAGTGCGGAAACGATTTAAAAAAAAAAAAAACAACTGTTAGAAGGCGAGCTATAGCGGGAAGGCGAAATATTCCGCCCCAGGGTTGTGCGCTAGACTTTGGGCCCACCACATAGAAACTAATTCCATTGAAAAGGAAACAACTGCCTCGGATGAAAGGCAATTGTGAAGTAGTACTCTCTCGATGAACAAAGACCAAATTCTAGAAGTCACTCATCACCCCCATTCTGCTGGATGGTGCTGAGGCATGGACAATGGCAATATCTGATTAATCGACGTTACGAGTCTTCGAGAGAAAGGTTCTGCGGAAGGACCATAAGTTTTCAGCATAACCTGCGCAAGATTGGCAATGGCGAATACCAAGTCGATAAAAACAATAAAGAAGAAGAACAGTTGAACCCTAGATTTTGAGCTATCGTCTTGAAATTTTGCATATCCGGTTTACTTCACAAATTGTCGCTAATTTGTCGGAATATCCGATATTAGATGTCTATAGTATATAGCTGCCATACAAGCTGATCGATAAAAATCAAGATAAAGATTTTTCCCTACGCTTTTATGCTTTATAAAATGCACCTTACAAGGGTATTACAGCTGCGGTGCCGACGCTTTTTTTTAATTTCGCTCACTTAATGTGTTTATTCTTTCCAAAATTCTGTTTTTCCTTGCAGTGACCGCGCTTTAAATACCAAATGTGATTTCTTTCATCTAAACATTAAACAGATGTTGTAATATAGACAATTTTTTTTTATTATTATATATACTACAATTACAAATGACTATAAATCCTTAGCCCCCCTTGATGCTTTGAAGTATGTACAAATATATAGGCGCAGGGTCAGTAGTTCGAGTACAGAAAGGAAAAGACAATATTTGCTTAGTAAAAAAGTAAAATTTCCAATTAGCGCACTATTTAATATGCGGTATACATACTCATGAATTGTCGAAAATGCCTAATGGCGCCCCATTAACCTTTAAACTGAAGAACAGAACAGACAGGCTACGGGGAAATTTGCGACCACACATGAGGCAACAACTTTCCATCATAGATTAATTCTTCAGATGGGATCAAATTAAATCAAACTCAATTTTCAATAAATCATTTTGTATTATATATTAAATAATTCTGATCAATAATTTTAGTTATTTTAATAAAAATTTTTATTATAGCATAGAAAATAGGCTCCAGACTTATTACAAGCATGACAACGCTTAATCCAATTTTGCATACACTTATTATACACAATCCTCTGGGATGAACTTCAGTAACTTCAACGAATTTTGTTTTTTTTTTTTCGGATTCGTATCATTTTTAGAGCGCTACACGCTAGATTGTTGGATAGTGTCAAAAACATTTTCATAAACTTACGTCCTATCAGCCCATCGAAAACGACCATCGCTCCGTTTACGAGGCGCAGGTCTTTGCCCGGTCACTGGAACCTAACCCTTGGAAACTAAGATGGTCAAATATGTTGGTCTCCCGCTGAATTACATTCTGCGGTGGAAGCAGCATGTTGACAAAGCTATTAAATCATTAATGGCGTTCAACCGATTAGCTGGTTAATCCTGGGGCTCCAAGCAAATCCTTGTCAGGTGCTTGTACACCATGATCGTGCAACCGATTATCACGTTTGGAACGATGGCTTGAGTCTCAAAGGTATTGCAGACTTCGGTAGGACTTCAACTATCGAAGCTGCAACGACTCGCTTGTATCTGCGATGGGAGCACTTGAAGTCATCCTAGAACTCATACTGCTTTAACTAGTAATCGATCAGTTAGCAAAACACACACTGTTTCAAATGACAGCAGAAAGGTTTGGCAGAGAGAAGGTAATTTCATCCTAGCGTATGAGGAACTAAAGTGGCAAAATACCATTGGCTCTTCTCTCAAGGGACACCATTACCAAAAAGAATAAGCCTCGTTAAGAAGTTCAAGGTTACCCTGCCACTGCTTATGGATAATACAATCAAGTGGTACAACGGCTCGAAAATGTCTAAGGGAAACTCCAAATTTTCCTTATTAAGGGAAGTTTTCCGACCATATTCGAGGCAGAAGTCCTTATTATAAGTCAATGCGTAGAGATAAACCTCCAACGAAACTATCGCAACGAACGTATAATCATACTCAGTGACAGTTAAGTGGCACTTAAAGCGATCTTTGCGTACGAGGTCAAATCACTACTGAACGTCTGAAGAGTCTATCAGAGCATAACCAAGGGCACTTTTTATGGGTGACCGGTCACAAAGGTATAGTCGGGAATGAACTGGGTTGCTCATCCATACCATGCTCTACAAGGATGAAGGAGTGGGCAGGGAGAGTTTTTGGCAAACACCATGCCAAGTTGATAATGGGTAGTTGCAACCATAGAAACATTTAAATATGTAATCAACCTCTCAAGGGGCAAAGTCCAGCTCCTAGTCGTTTTCTACACCGGCCATTACAAGCTTAAGAACTATTTGTATAACCTGGGCCTAGCAAATAGTCGGTTCTGCGACAAGGAGCCTGAATTTCCAGAAAACCTGTTAAGGAGTTAGGTGGGTTTGAAAATTTCAAAACATCGATTTTTTTTGTTTGTTTTATTAAATTCTACAATACATCTAGACTATAGTCCTAAATTTTAAAGTTGATCTGAGTAATAATTTCAGAGATACAGCCTTGAGAACTTGTGCACTCAAGGCTAGCTGCGCTAAGTGCGCTCTCTTTAACCGCGTTTTTCTCGAAACTGTGTTTTTGAAGTCGGTGGACGCGATTTCTCGAAAAGTTATCGACCCATTTAGTTCGTATTCTGTAGTTATTGAGTGAAGGATTTTGTCTTGTTTCATTAAAACTTATTTTTCTGACAAAAAAATCCCGAAAATTTTACCAAAAATGAGATTTTTTGTTCAAAGTCCGAGAAAAGAAGGACAATTTTAATATATTTTTATTTCCTACGTTCAAAAGATTTAGATATGTACTAACAGAATATGCTTATTTTTTTAATTTTATATGAACCAATAATAAGTTATGCTGTCCACGGCGAGAGCACTTTTTTGAGAGTCACCCAGGGAAATGCGGTCTCAACGGCGGAATTTTCAACATTTTTGTAACGAAATTTCAGGAGATATTGTCCGAATATATACATTTGATATAACATTTTATATTTTTCAAATATATGATTGCTTGTATTAAAAGAAATCGTAAAAATACCTTTTTACCTCTGAAACCCAACTAACCCCTTAATTATAACGCAAGATAAAGGCCCTATAGCACCTAGAAGTACTTGTATATTGGAATTTATCAATATTCTGGGGCTAAGTGAGTCGTTGTAACTTAGGAGAAGGCCAAACAGACCATAGGTCGAAGTGCAATCCTCAGACCTTTACTCGACAAATCTAAGATAACTTCACGCCCTTCGCTGAATGTCACGCACTTTATGGCCACTTTGTGTCGCTTAAATACTTGTGTTCGTGATAAAGCATACTTCCAAAAGACTTCTGCAACTTTATCAACTTAGCAGTGATTTCATTGGAATCACAAAATTTCAAGCAAACTCTTTATTGAGGTTTTTTTTTTATCGATGTTTGTACCAATTTTTGTTTTATCGATTCGGTACGCAGTTTAAGGGGTATAATTGATATGACAGGCTAAACAACGCCGTTTTTTGCGTCATTTAAAAAAGTCTACTAAAAATAAAAAAACCTCGTGGCGTTATAAAAAAAGTTGAATTTTAAAACTATAAAAATTGCATGATGATCGGATAATTTGTTTTCGATTTTTAAAATTTGAAAAATGTTGTTAGAAGAAAATTAATTTTTAAATTAAACTGATCGACCGGATTAAACTGAGCCGCTACCGTCTAAGTGTTTGTAACTCAAAAACTATTTGAAATATCCTTTGGAAATTTTACTATGTTATTTTTGAAGCTATAAGCTATCGAAATATAAGCTGAGTTCCAAAGTAAACAGGACTTTTTGCTTTAGAATTTGCTATCTTTATCGATTGTCCAGTGAAAATTTCATGGCATTTCATTGATTGGAAGTGAAGTTCTTGCGTTTCATGTGTTATCGGTGCGAAAATAAGCTTCGAACGAAGAGCCACCATTAAATTTTGTTTTAAAGTTGGTAAAGTGAAATTGGTTTCAAAGTTTTCGAAGTGGTCGTGAGGACATAAATGACGATCAACATGTGGGCCAATCAAAATCCGTGATCACCGGAAATTCCATCGAAGCCGTGCGTGAATTCATCAAAAATCAGTCGAAGTCATCATTGAAATTCATGGATGTGGAATTGAACATCTCCAAAACATCAATTTATCGCATTTTGTCCGAGCATTTGAGCTTACGAAAGGTGTGTGCACGGTTCATTCGATGGACCGATTGAGACCGATTATTTGGCCGAAACTCACATTTTAACCATTAACCAATCCCCGTATTTACCTTATATTGCACCGTGGGACTTCTTCCTCTTCTGAAAAATGCATTTCCCCATGAAAGGAAATCGTTATGCAGACGCAGAGGTCATTCAAAAGGCTTGCACCGGCGTACTGGCCAACGAGCTAAAACACATATTCGTCATGTTTTTGGACCGTGCATAAAGCTGTATTGAAGCGGAAGGAGACTATTTTGAATAAAATAAATTCTGTTTCTTTTTAAGTCCTGTTTACTCTGGAACGCATCTTGTAATATCGATTTCGGTTTTTCAAAACTTCACACTAGGTGTACCCCTTAAGTAGACCGAGTCAAATTTGATCTTGATTGTATGTATAATAATGTCTATATATTACGATGCTCATAAACATCAATCAATTTGGACAACGACATCGGCCACTTACTCAAACAAACGAACAAATATATAGACATACAAGACCGTTGTCAGACGAATTCACACCTCTTTAAGAACACTGATAAATGGGCATTTGTAGGTTTTCTTAAATGTCAGACATTTAACATTTTACAAAAATTTTGTGGAAAAATATTTATTTATTTGTTTTTTTTTTTTTGCTAATATTGCAGGCAAAAACAATTTTGCACTGCATGTAGCAACGGCTAGGCGCAGCGACACATATGTATGATTACATGAGTATATATGTAAGTGTGCAAATATACATATATACGTTTGCATTTAATCACTATGCATTGCTGTTGTTGTTGGTGGTTGTTGTGTCTTACTTTTGCAATTTTACTCGAATAATTAATGAAATGAGCGCACTGCAGCTGCCGCTGTCCGTTGTTCGGCATTTGCTGGTGACTTGGACTGTCATTAAAATTTGACGCTATTTTATTTGGGTAAAAATTAGAATTTTCTCGCAGAGAGCAAATATATAATTGACTTAAATTAACATAAAATAATGTAATTGCACACAAATACTCAACTACATTTTATTATATAAGCACATGCAGACATATCCGTACGATTTAATTCATATACTCAACAACCAATTTAATTAATTGCAACAACGCTTAATATATGCATCGTAATTTCATTAATCTACTTGAAATTCCTGCAATCACATATCTGCATATACTTACATGCATATACCCACAAATATTTATATTCCTAGTATATAGTTATAACAAGTTTATCCTTTGCCGCATAAATTACACTTTCATTCAAAATAAGTTGCGAATTATTGCCCATTGCATTATAATGATACATTTTAATGATCTTGATTGCACCTAAATTAAATTGATTTAGGCGAAATGCATGACTCAAGTATTTTCTTAAATTTTTATACATAAATAAGTCTGTGGCCGACGTCATTTGCGTTTGCCGTGTGATCGCCCATGCAAGATTTTACGGTTATCTACGACATGTATGCATTTCCGTGCTTGCAGTGCTGCCACTTTGTATTTTATTTATTACTTGCGTTCATTGGTTGGCACTTTAATGGCTTCACATGCGCCGCCAAATGATTTAAAGGGCTATATATTATTTAAGTAATAATTAAATTAATAAATAAAACTTTTTCGTGTTTTGAAGCAGTTGTGTATTTAAACTTTTTTCATTTTCTCAATGCGCCATTTTATATTCTTCTTCTTCTTTATTGGCGTAGACGCCGCTTATGCGGTTATAGCCGAGTTTACAACAGCAGAGGGGAGATTTTCCTCTTGCTCTGCTTCCCCCGGCGGGTACTGCGCCGAATACTTTCAGAGCTGAAGGGTTATCATCTATTGGGGCGACATAGCCTAGCCAGCGTAGTCACTGTCTTTTAATTCGCTGAACTATGTCAATGTCGTCGCATATCTCGTACAGCTCGTCATTCCATCGATAGAACCTTGTGCGCGATGTTGTTTGAATAGTTCGGCCGGCAGTCCATCGGCCCCGCCGCTTTGTTGTTCTTTAGACGGGTAATTGCTATTCGAACTTCTTCATGGTCAGTCAATGGAACTTCTGCTTCATCGTTATCGATTAGGGAGTCGGGTTCGCCTTCTCCTGGAGCATCAGTCACTAGATCAGTCCAGTAAAAAATCGTTCTGCTTTTTGTTGTGATTGCAGATTCTCGACGTCGAACCGTCCATGTGTTTGTTGACTTGCATTTTTTGCTGCACAGAGGCGTGTGCGTATCTTGGCTGCAACAAGATATTGGTCCGAGTAGATGTTAGGACTTCGGTCGTATGCACATCTAAAACAATCGAAACGTGTCTTTTGTGTATCACAGTTTGATAGATCTGATTTGTTGCTTTTCGATCCGGGGATAGCCAGGTAGTTTGACAAATTTTCATATGCTGGAATCTAGTACTACCATATTTCGGGTACCGGCAAAGTCGATTAGCCTCAACCTATTTAGGGATGTTTCCTCATGGAGGCAAAATTTTCTGACCGTTTTGTCAAAGATACCTTCTTTGCCCACCCTAGCGTTAACCACGATTTTGACATCGTGGCGGGGGCATCCCTCATTGGTGCGTTCCAAGCGTTCTTTGGTCACATCGTCTTTCTCTTCCGTCGAGACGTGGGAACAGATCAATATGTTGAAGAACTTCGTTTTGATGCGGATTGTGGCTAGACAACCTGCTGGGCAGGTTTTTATTATTCGTGTAAAGTTTCATTCCTTTATATTAATTGCTTCTTGATTTGTGTACTATGGAATTTACTCCGATTTCACGAATTTTCACACTGTGACATAGGAATATAAAAAGAATGCTACATACGAAATCGGAGCGGCTCCCATAAAGCTCTCTCATAATTTCGGAGGTTGAATTTAATGTCTCTGTTGGATTAAGTTATTGATTTATTGCGCCTTTAGTAGTTTTGAATTTCATCCAACTGTATTTTTATTGAATTTTCAATTTTTCATAATTTTTTTTTTTTTTTTTTTTTTTTTTTTTTTTTTTT
>NW_017534787.1:0-1520 GCF_001853355.1 Bactrocera latifrons
CCAATGAAAAAGAAAACAGATTTTTGCTTTTACATTAAAATTTACCTTTAAAAAACTATAAGTACAATAAAGTTTAAGTACTTTCTTTTAATTTTGTGAAACTTTTTTTTTCGATTTAACAATAAAATTCAACTTTTATGAATTTGTACACCATAACGTTTATGTGGCTTAATTGTATGAGCACAAGTGTACGTATATATCTTGTCGCTTGACGCAAGATGATGAAAAAATTTGCATACTTAATTGGATGAGTGTAAGCTGKAGTGTATCTAATAGTATAGTATACGTAATTACAGTTGTTTTAATTTAATGTAGATACCTCAATAAATACAAAGAAAAAATAATTCAATTCCTTATATTTATTTTAGATTGTTGCAAATTTCGGAGAAAAAAACTCAAGTCAGACCCAATCACTGTTAAAATTATATTTAAATAAATCAATACTACTTGTTTTAAATCAACTAATTTAATATGTTATTGTTAATTTAGCTTATATACATATGTACAAAATTAGTAAATTAATGTATTTAGTATTGTAAGTTATACGAAGTCTAACCACATAAACCAAAAAAATAATGTTTATAGTAAATAGCATACACAAAATATTGACTGTTAAAGAAAATTGAAAATTGTTTTATTTATGAGGAAAGAGTTGACTAATACGATAGGCCACGGTGATCAATGAATAGCAAAACAAATGACTTATCGGACAGTTTTCTGTACATTGGTGACCATAACCTTAACGAAACAAACTATTTTTTAGTAATACTATGTTCGGATCGACGATGAAAACAAGTTTTTGTGGGAAAAATCTGTCAAACGAAAACGCAATCCATATCAGTTTTCCCTGAAAACTACTTGAAAACTTACATTCCACTCATGATTATCGATTTAATCGATTTTATTGGAAGACATATTTTGCCGACCCTACACAACACAAGCACACACGGGAAATTATTTGCAAAACCCATGTTTATGTTCGTGCAATGAGAGAAACCTGTTTTAGCTGTCATTTTACTTAAATACATATTTCGTCGTTAAATTGTTTAGGAAGGTAAGTTTTAAATAGATTTTATAATTTCAACTTAAATTATAAAGATTTGATACAGTTTTTGGGTTAAAAATGTATGCAGAATGTGCGCTAGTTCACAATAGTCATTCTCAATACATTGACCGAAACAGCCGTTCATATATCGCTAGATTCTGCAACGGGTGTTCTCTTGGCCTTGCATATTTCGGTATAGGATTTTTGCATTTTGTGTCATCGTGCACCCCCTATTGATATTGAAATATGGAAAGCAAAAATACAAAAAAAAAAGAAATTTGTGGAGTGATGGGGGAGAAGTCCTACTCATTGAATTGTGGCAAAACAAAATTAATGCTCTTCGCAGGCCACTATTAACCCTTTCGCGGACACACGAAATTTATTAGATGTTATCAGAATGACACATACGGCTATAACCGACGTGATGTTTTTGTCTCACTCACGAAAACATTCGTTGTAGTTAACAAAAAAAAAA
>NW_017534787.1:1685-3494 GCF_001853355.1 Bactrocera latifrons
GGGTTAAGGCATCTAAAATTTACCATTCTCGTTGCTCGAAATGTTAACAAACAAATAAATTTGTGGGTTGTCAGAGAAAACTGATCGAAAACCCATATTGTCGGTCTAAACGACTTAGATTCCATAACGAACAAAAGTGTTTTCAAGATGTCTTCAATGTTAGTCCGAACGTAGTGTTACTTAACTATTCCCTTCTTGTAGTGACAAATTTCACTTAGTTGAATACACTTACCATACAAGTACTTTCGTGAATATGTTTCGCCCGGGTAACAGTTTTCTGTATATCGATAGCGATATCGTACTTTATTGAAGTAAGTTGTATCGATAATCGATGAGCATTTAACATGCGTGAGCTCGAAGCATGTTGCATAACAGAATCAAATAAGACATAGTTTGTTACTTGAAAGAGAATACTATAGGATGCAAGGGTTAGGATTACAGAGTTTAAAAAAAAATCCTGCGGTAAGTTAACTATTGCCATTTGTCTCCATTCTTCATAATTTTGGTACAGTTAATCCCATTATATGTGTGCGTCGGGGCTGGTGCACTTGGAGCAGTATATTACACTATGCGGTTAGCTACAAGAAATCCTGATGTAACTTGGAATCGTTCATCCAATCCCGAGCCATGGCAAGAGTATAAAGAAAAGCAATACAAGGTTAAAAGTAGATATTTATTATTATCTGGTTGCTCATATAAATATTATTTCAGTTCTATTCGCCAATAAGGGATTATAGTAATATTAAATCTCCTGCCCCCAAATTTGAGGACTAACTGGTTTATGTAATTGCAGAGCAAATATGTACGACTTCTATCTAATAATGATGTTTAAGTGAAAAATTAACAATAAAACTAGCAGTTGAAATAAATGTAACTGATTATTTACGTAATGACGTTATGAAAGCAAAGCCTTGCTGTCAGGTCGGAAATAATCTTACTTACACAATACACCCTTTAACCCTCTGGGACTGACGTGATATAGTTCTAACAATTCTAATGACGTGGTAGACTGCCAGACAACATTTCTATGTCTTATATTTTCCAAGTTCCGTTTTGTAAAACTAATAAAACCATTTTTGTTTATTGCTTATAAGTTTAAGTTATTATTTATAAAGCTATTTTTCTAATTCAAAGCGAAAATTGGTGTTATGTGTTATTTATCGATATGGCATGATTTTTCTGCAAAAAACATAGACGTATATTAGAACAGCAAAAAACAACTCAAAAATAATTTTTTTTTTAACAAATGTTTTTAATTTTTTATTATTTAGACTTCAATTTAACAGTTGATAACAAAAAGTAATAAATCCAGTGGTAAAAAAAAGTAACGAAAAATGTTAAGTTGCACATTAAAGCCTATAACTTAACAAACAAAAATATTTCATGTTATAATTTATGTAGCAAAAATTTTAGATTTTGCTTAATGTGCACTTAAGTTAAACAGTCTTAAGACTTGAGATCATATGTATATATATATATGTATAAAAACTACAACCTTTCCTGGCAGGTTTCACAAAGGCTTAGAGCACTGGAGGCAAATTGGCTTTAAGCAATCACAACAGCAATACCTTGTTACCCTTTTTATTTTATGGGGACAAGTTGAACACAATTTTCTTGCACTTTGTGGATTAGATTGAATAATTGGTGGAGGAGGGGTAGATCTTGGCCAAGAACCCTGGTGAGCATCATTCTTAGTTCTCGTGGCAACCTTTCATTGTACACCCGGAATTTCATATGGTCTAGCACCAATTCTCTCGCCAAATTGAGCATAAAAGTTTTTCTTCTCATTTTTACATCACTGTCAGTACA
>NW_017534787.1:4094-13057 GCF_001853355.1 Bactrocera latifrons
GTGCGAGCATCGACTAACAACATTATTTTAATGCCATACTTTGCTGGTTTCTGAGGCATTTCATCGATGCAAAGATATGGTCCGGGTGTATATTGAAATTGACCGTTTAGGACAAATTTGTTGAAGAAATTTGAAATTGGTGCAAGTTGATCTTCTTTGAGATGCTCCGCCCTGGTAGTTGAATCGTCAAACCTAAGGCAGTTTACCAAAGAAGAAAAACGAAAATTGGACATCCCACAACGAAATATTTCACGGCCACTGCCATCGGTTGCGAATATTGTGCGAAGATCTGCGTCATTACATTTAAAAACTGAAGTTTAGTACTGTAGGCCAATGAATGCTTTCATTTCCGTTACATATGTATCCATAAGTTCCACCTTTGTAGTATTATTAAATTTAGCTCGGTAATTACAGAGTTTTTGATTAGTATATTGTACTAAACATTCCAACATGGAYTCGTCAAAAATTTTGGACCAAAGCTGTAAATATCCWTCAAAGGTAGAAGTTTGCAGGCGACCTGGTAATCTAAYGATGTTATGGGATGCTGTTCTAGATGTTTTTGGTCGCTCTCTTGCACTCCACATAAATCCTTTCTTACCTTTGTAGTAGTCGCTTGTTGGGTGTTGATTCACTTCTTCACAAATATTTTGTGTCTCAGAGGTAGTCGCATGTTGTTCTTCATTGTCTTCATCATTATCTAAAAGTGCCGTTTCTGGTTGAAAATTGGGGTCATTGCATTCATCATCCATATCGCTGAACTCATGCTCACTCTCTTTCTCCAGCCACTGTAGTATTAGCTCATTTCGGTTTTTAAAAGTTCCAGATGAGGTTYTCTTAGAACAATGTGGATCTTGCGATATGTTTGAATGCTCCATAATAACAAAACTAAAAAATAACTATTTCACTGACGTGTTGTTTAGGAGACACCATGAAAATATGACAAAAATACTGATGTGATTGTCTCACAGACACCTACCTTACCGTAGATATGGTTGACTCGCAGACACTTTTTCGCTTAAAATGGCACGTGTGCTTACATCAATCTATCTGAACAAACTAACATAGGCATGAGTACACAATAAGAAGGTACAGAGAACGAGAGAGTAGATGTATGGAAAATAACGGTAGAAAATACTCTTTTGTGTCTGTTGGTGTCTGCTAGACTACCACATCAGTCACAAAGGGTTAACACTGTTTCAAACTCAAGAATGCTGGTGGGGAGCTTCTACAGAGCATTAATATTGACAAATACATACATGTATAAATAAACAATATTCACTTGAAGAAACACTTCAATTTTTATGCATTATGAAATTAGATACTTAATTAAATATAGCGTATACATTAAGATTAAGATGAGGAATGCAGCGCGACCTTATGTCTATCTCCTAACTCACAAAGACTTACTTAGCCCCAACACACCGATGAAGTCCAGTAGCCTACCGGGTGCTAGTTGTTGTTGTTTTAACGGTTATCAGTCCTAGCTAGGATGGTGAGGGTTATCAGTGTTGTCGTCGATGTCATCTAACGGGAGGCCCAGGAAACGTGCCGATTCGATGGGGTCGGACCAAAAGGAAAAGGGCGTTAGATGGGTGGGGTTGGTTGGGGTTGGTTGGGCATGCAAAGAGGTGGTCAGTGTCATGCGGAGACTCATTGCATGCAGGACATACGTTCTGGATAAGTAGGAGTTTAACCTGCAACAATATCCAGAACGAAGTTGCGCAAGGGTCACTCGCGTTTCTCGCGGCAACTCGAGCTCTTCGTCTGTTATGGATGGTGATTTGACTCCAAGTACGCCATTCACGGGGAGGGAATCGGTGAAGGTGTTGATGGCTCCACTGTGAATGGCGGTCAGTGCCTGTCGGAAGTCTGTTGCGTCCGAGGTCCTGTCGGAAGTCTGTTGCGTCCGAGGTCCTGTCGGCATATTGTTCGATGTCGTCGACGTGATCAAGGCATGACCTCTTGATGCTCCTAGGAGGCGGTTCCGCTCCAAGCAGATGACTGCAAGGATGATTTCTACGAAAACGTCCTAGCAGGAACTGCTTGGAGAGGAGTTCATGATGCTCCTTAACTGGGAGCATAAGCGTCTCACTATGTAGGGGATGGGAGACATCAAGAGGCATCCCGTCGTGGTCCGGAGTGCTGTATTCTGGCAGGTCTGTAGTTTCCTCATCTGCGTGCCACTGCATCCAGGCGACCATATGGGTGCTGCATAGTTAAGGACCGGCCAGCCGATTGCCTTGTAAGTTGCCAACAACGTTCCTTTGTGTTTTCCCCATGTGCTGCCGGCTAGCGACTTGAGGATTTTGTTGCGGCTCTGTACTTTGGCGRTAATCGCGGTCGTATGTGGAGAGAAGGAGCATAGACTGTAGAAAGTGGCACCTAAAATATTAGGGTTATTGACAGTCGGAATTTTTACGCGGTCGACTGCAATATTAAGATCCAGTCTATACTAGTTCGTCCAGTTCGTGAATATGGTCGCTGTGGAGGTTCCGGGCAGTGAGAAAAAGAGAAAGGTCGGAGAGGTAGTTGTTTACCTTCGAACACATGCTATCGATTCCATGGTGCTAGTAAGGCGATGCGGTCCCTAACCGGAAAGATTGATCCAATCGCCTTGATCCTGCATCTGCAGTCGATCAGCAGGTGTTTCGGATTTCAGGCTAACTGTCGCGGAACCGGCAGTTAGCGCTGGAGGATAGGCCCATGTTACATAGGTGCCTATTCAGCTTGCAATGGCCAGTGTACCATGTGATCAGCAGCCTGAGTTTGTTACAACAATTGCAATTACAACTTTAGACCTACTTAGGTTATATCCTCCTATGAGCAACTTGGCATGAGTCATACCGTGTGTTTGTTGCTAATGCTCCTTCCTGTCTACACTTTCCTTACGGAGGAGCTCCTTTATGGTATGGTTACCTACCTCAGTAAAGGGTTCGGGCCCTACCACATTGGGGGAGGCTGCAGAGCGAGCGAGCTCGTCCGCCAGTTCATTACCTGCTATCCCTTTGTGGCCAGGCACCCAGTTTAGGTGTACCTGGTTTCGTTCCGCAAGGCTATTCAGACTTTCCCTGCATTCTTGCACTAGTAGCGATTTGATCTCGTAAGAGGAGATCGCTTTCAGTGCTGCTGTTGACTATCGCTGAGAATGGCTATTCGCTCTTTGCGATAGTTGCGATGGAGATTTATTTCTGTACACCGATTTATGGCGAACACTTCTGCCTGGAAGATGCTCGCGAACACTCCCATGGGTATTGGGAGCTTTGTGCGTGGGCCCACGATCTCCGCAGTTCGCAGTTCCTCAACAGCAGTTCGAGATTGGAGTCATTCCATTCATCCTTGCTGCCGAGGGTTACCTTGAACTTCTCCTCAAAGTTGATTATTTTGGTAGTACTGTCCTTCTGGAGAAGGCCTATTGGTATATTGTCACTTATCTTTTCCATCCTCTGGGATGAGATTACCTTGGCTTTGCCACACCTCTCTGCCGATGTTTATAGGAGGGTGTGCTTGGCTACCTGGCCTATAACCAAATGAAGCGGAGTAAGTTCTAACAGAACCTCCAGTGCTGCCGTTGAACATGCGAGCATTGCACCCATCATACACAGGCCAGTCGCTGCAGCTTCGATAGCTTGGTCTTTACCGAAGGGGATGAGATTACCTTGGCTTTGCCAGACTTCTCTGCCGWTATTTGCAGGAGGGTGTGCTTGGCTACCTGGCCTATAACCAAATGAAGCGGTGTAAGTTCTAACAGAAGTCGCTGCAGCTTCGATAGCTTGGTCTTTACCGAAGTCTGCGACGCTWTTGAAGCCCAGGCCACCGCCCCGTACGTGATTATTGGTCGCACTATCATGGTGTACAACCACCTATCAATCCTTGGCTTACAGCCCCAGGACTTGCCCGCCAGCCGATTGATAACCATTAAAGCTTTTGTTGTTTTGACCGGGGTCTGGTTTACATGCTGCTTCCACCGCAAGGTGGAGTCTAACATGAACCGAGGTATTTGACCTTATTGGATATCTCTATCTCTCTGCCACTAAGTGTGAGATTCCTGAGGCTGGGTAGTGACCTGCGTCTCGTAAACGGGACTATGGTCATCTTGGAGGGGTTSACACTTTGTTCAACCTCCCTGCACCACCTCTTTGCCAGGTTTAGACCCCTTTGTATCAGGTCACAGAGAGTGTCCTCATATTTACCTCTAGCTATAATTACAATGTCGTCCGCATACCCTTGGCAACGGATCCCGTCCTCTAACCTTCCAGCTTTGSGGAGAACTCCCGCAGCCAGTTGGCGGACGTCTCGTCCTTGCAGTCTACTTACAGCATATCTCCTTTAAACTCCACCCCCAGGAAGGAAGCCGCGTATTCATCTCCTCTAATAACCTCCTCCATGAGGAGGTCCTGGAGCACGGTAAGCTCCTCCGACTTGAACGAGTCCGTCGGGTGGTCTCGAGGCAGTACAGCCATACGGATGCCTTTGATAGCGGTAGTAGGCCGCGGTAGTAGGCACTTTCTACAGGCTAGTACCCCTGCATGAAGGCATGTCGTCGTCGTCTTCCCTAGCATGCTCCTCAAATAGCGCCCGCTCCTCAGGCGAGAGAACGTCAAGGTAGCTAAACTTGCGCTTGGCTCCTTGACCCATGCGAGAGCTTTGTGTTCAAAAAGGCATTAGTTACCATTTAACAGTTCCGCATACCCCGCAATTAAATGGTGTGTCTGAAAGGATGATAAGATCTATAACCGAAAAGGCTCGTGCCTTGGTTATATGGGCGAAGTTACCGAAGTACTTCTGGGGCGAAGCTGTATTAACAGCTACATATTTAATTAGTAGAAGCTCAAGTAATGCATTGAGAGAATGCAAGAAGACACCATATGAAATGTGGCATAATAAAAAGCCAAGCCTTAAATAATTGAAAGTTTTTGGTTCAACGGTATACGTTCATAAGAAAATAAGGAAAAGGAAATTTGATGAAAAATCATGGAAAGGWATACTGGTTGGATATGAACCAAATGGTTATAAGGTGTGAGATGCGGAAACTGGAAAGTTTGCGATTGCGAGAGATGTTATTGTCGATGGAGCAAATATGGTGAATTCTAGAGCTGTGGTTGATGTGAATAATGTTGAAATTCATAAAGAAATTGTAGACGTGATAAAAGACGTGCTTGATACTAGTAATGAGGATGTCCAATTAGCAATGGATAATTCAAGTATCTGTCCGAATAAAAGTACGGAGATGGAATATGATAAACAATCAGATAAATAGCCTAGTAGTATGGTAACAGAAAAAGTGAATGCCGATCCAGTTTTAGCTGGTGATGCTATATGTAATGACATAGGCGAACAAAGTAACTCAAGCTCACTGACAGATATTGGAAAAAGTGATAGGCTAAGGGATAAACCAAAAATCTCATACAAAGATATTATAGAAAATTGTATAATGAATGCTCAGTCTTCTATAGATAGTACTCCGAATTCATTTGAAGAGATAAAATCCAGGAGTGATAAGATACATTGGGAAGAGGCAGTTAAGGATGAACTGGATTCACTTAATAAAACTTCACTTAATAATCTCTAGTTTCAGGCTTATAATGTCTTTTGCGAACTAGTATGGTTTGAGAGTACATCACATGGACGTCAAAACTGCATTTTTGAACGGAGTACTGAAGGAAGAAATATACATGAGAGCTCCGCAAGGGGTAGTTTGTGGGATTAATCAGGTTTGTAAATTCAATAAAGCACTTTATGGTCTCAAGCAGGCAGCTCGATGTTGGTTTGATATTTGAACACGCATTAAAAGAAATTAGCTTTGTGAATTCTTCTGTAGATAGGTGCATTTATATATTAGATAAAGGTGATATTACAAAGAATATATATGTTTTATTGTATGTGGATGACTTAGTTATATCAATAGAAAATGTTCATACTATGAATAACTTGAAATCTTATTTGATGCGTAAATTCAGAATGACAGATTTATTAGAAATTAAATATTTTGTGGGAATAAAAGTTGATAGAGACGATGGTTGGATAAGTCTAAGTCAATCAGCATACGTAAAAAATGTTTTAAATAGATTTGGCATGGATGGGTGTAATCCTGTGAATTCACCACTTCCAAGTAAGCTAAATCACGAAGCGTTGAATTCAGATGATAAATACGATGCACCATGTCGTAGTTTAATGGGATATTTAATGTACATAATGCTATGTACAAGACCAGACCTGAGTACATCTGTTAATTTTTTAAGTCGATATAGTCACAGGAACAACCAAGAACTCTGGCAATGTATAAAAAGAGTTTTAAGGTACCTGAAGGGGACTATTGATTCGAAATTAGTATTTAAGAAAAATACTAATTATGATAATTTCTTAATTGGTTATGTAGGCTCAGATTGGGGTGGTAGTGAGAGTGATAGAAGAAGTACAACAGGATATTAATTTAAAATGTTTGATTCAAATGTAATTTGTTGGAATACGAGAAAACAAAACTCCGTGGCTGCTTCATCAACTGAAGCAGAATATATGGCTTTGTTAGAGAAGCATTGTGGCTTAAATCGTTAATAGAGAGTTTAAAAATTAAATTGAAACAACCAATTAAATTATTTGAAGATAATCAGGGTTGTATAAGTATTGCTAATAACCCCTCTTGCCACAAACGATCTAAACATATTGACATGAAATATCATTTTACTAGAGAACAAATTGAAAATAAACTAATACAAGTTGAATATATTTCCACAGATAAACAGATAGCAGAGATGCCAAATGGGTTTGACTGACTAATATACCTGAGGATATTGCTGATATATGAAAACCGATTGAAAGGAAGGATATTTATGTGCATAAATCATAAGTTTTAAACCAAATTTCCAATTTAATTTAAGTGTATAATTTTTCATTACTAGTCTGATTAGGTTTTTCTTAGTTTCTTCCTAATCCTTGCAACGAATGTTGGACCAATATGTATTCCCAGTTAATGCCAGGCTTGTCACATCTGTAGATTTAAGTAACTGAGATTGAATTTATTTATTGGTAATGGAAATGTAAATGATTGTATCTTTGAATACAAAATTATAAACATTGCTATGAATATTGTTTTTGAGGAGGTGTGTTGGCAATCCATGCATGTGAAGCTCTAAATTGAAGAAACATGGCAACCCATGCATGTGAAGCTATGTTATACCAATGTTGGTAAACATTGGATGATGCAATAATTAGTTTGAATTTCATAAGCGAAATACAATATTCATGCATATTACAAAACTCCGTTGGGATGTTAAGTTTACATATTCTGTTAAATGCTAGGTTTGAATTTCTTGTATTTTATTCATTCATTTCTATGACGCCGGTGTGACAAGACCTGAAGGAAAGAAGAAAATTAAAAGGAACACTAAAATTAAAACTAAAGTGGTATTCTTTATTGTGGTGGTGCGGGATTATAAAATATATATATTGTGTTATTTTTTCTGTGCGCCATTACTGAAATAAGTGTGTAGAAGATTGAGGCAGGTTATACTGCTTACTGTTGCTGGACGAGATTGGTGGTTGCTGCTGTTGATGCGACAAGTGTGCAGATTAAGTATCGGTAGATTTAAGACTTTGGAACCACAATTTGAAGGTACCGTTGCAAAGAGGAAGTCCTTCTGATTAAAAAAATATACRGGGTTATAGGTCTCGCAAATGTTTAGTTTACGAGATATTCGACCTTAAAGCTCAAAAATTCAAGAATCTATTTCACCACATTATTAATTAAATCTAACTATAAACTTTTAAATAAATTCACATTTTACACTTTGAGCAGATTTTTTACCTAAGAAATCTTTATTTTAAAAATTACATTTTACACTCGTAGTGAACATCATTTGTATGCTATAAATTACGACGAAATGGAGCACTGCCATGTGATGATAAGGCAATTCGCTGAAATTCTTCTATCCATGCATATGGAAAATTTTAAATTTTAAATGTATTAAACAAATAAGTAATATTATACAGGGATTCTAGGAGATTAGCTTTGTTAATTCGTTAGTCGTTACTCGGTAGTTTTTTAAGCGGGTTTTGTTTTTGTAAAATTAACAGATTATCATTTTACCGAGTAACGACTGGTAAGAATGATAGTTTTTTTTTACTTGGTAACATCACTCAGCTGGTTYGTTTGCGTTGCTGAATCAAAAGTTAACTTAATTCATTGCAAAAATTACATTTGCTATCTACTACAAATTAGTTTCTAAAAAAAACTTTCAAAAGTAAGTATTTAATATAATTGAGTCAACTGTTTTGAATCGAAATTTACACCCACTACGAAATAAATGGAAATCACTGACTCATATAAAATTAACCATTTTATAACGAAAAATTAAATTTTCTTTCAACATGAGTGCATGATAACCAAAAAATATAACCACTTTAAAAATATATTTTTTATTTTTAATGCAGAAAGGAATACTACGCAAAAATTCTTCAGTCACCCCGATAGTATATAAATTTTATAATATTATCATAGAGTTTTAGTTATTTCTATTTATTAAATATAAATCACATATTATACATATACGAGGTGTGTTCGAAAAATATCGCGAATTTTGAATTTTCGCGGGTTACGTATATTCGAATTTTGAATTTTTTGTGGCGTTATGTGGGTACTCATGTCTCTCACTTATGTCGGCAAGTTCGCCATTTTGAATGTTCATTTAATTGTTGACAGCTGCTTTGCTTGCACGTGTTTTGGATCGTCTTCGCTTTTTACCTATTCATGGAAAACATGGATAAAAGAACTTGTATCAAATTTTGTGTGAAAAACGAAATTAAGTGCGCGGATGCATTCCGAATGTTGACTGTGGCATACGGAGAAGCTRYCTTGGACCGAAGCAACGTTTATCGGTGGTACAAAATGTTCTCAGAAGGCCGAGAAGATGTGACAAAAATTGGCTTTTGCACCACGATAACTCCTGCTCACACATCGTTGCTTGTGC
>NW_017534787.1:13987-16321 GCF_001853355.1 Bactrocera latifrons
TTTTACCCCTCCACCAAAGTAATCGGAATCGTACCAAACAGCAAAACCAAATAAGACTAAGAAAACAAATACATTTTTTAGAATAAGTAATAAAACAATGGTGTATATACAGAGTGTTGAAAATCGAAAATAAATAATAATATTTCACTAGAACAGTGACTCCAAAACTGTAACGATAAAATTTTTAATGCGTCTCGACTAAAATTTTTTTTTCTATTTACTACAAGAGTAGCCAGCATCCCTCAAACCGTGCAAATCAATTAAAATGTACAATATTAACTTCTTAAAAAAAAAAATTTAAAACAAAATTCTCTCAAAATGGAAGCATCCACCATACCATTTTTTCAACTAATTTAAAACTGCCTACGCCAATTAAGAAGAAGAAGAATTTAAAACTGCGCTAATGGAATTGCAGAATTTGACGAACGAGATCCGAACCAATTAACGGTTTTTATTAGGCAAACTGAAGTCATATTACCCACAATATTAACTTTTGATGCAAATAATGAAAATGTTTTATTCAAGTATCTAAAAGGAAGGTGCATAGGAAAAACTAGGGAAATAATTCACAGATATGGACGAGTTAGTGATTGGGAAACATTGAAAAAATACTTTTGAGCTATTGCGGGGAAAAGAAAAGTTCTGCGGAACTTATGAATGAGTTGAAAACAATCAGTCTCGACTCTTTTTCTGCTTAATTGGCGTAGATACCGTTACGCAATTATAGCCGAGTTAACAAGAGCGCGCCAGTCGTTTCTTCTTTTCAGTCAGGTCCTTCTCCAACTAGTCCTTCCAACCGAGTGGAGGTCTTCCTCTTCCTCTTCCTCTGCTTTTCCCGGCAGGTACAGCGTCGAATACTTTCAGAGCTGGAGTGTTTTCGTCCATTCGGATAACAGCCGCTGTCTTTTAATTCGCTGAACTATGTCAATGTCGTCATATATCTCATACAACTCATCGTTCCATCGAATGCGATATTCGTCGTGGCCAACGCGAAAAGGACTATAAATCTTTCACAGAACTGTTCTCTCGATGACAACACCGTCGTCTCATCGGTTGTTGTCATCGTCCAAGCCTCTGCACCATATAGCCGGACGGGAATTATGAGTGACTTATAGAGTTTTTTTTTTTGTTTTTTGACTTTGATTCTCAATTTCCTACTCAGTTCGAAGTAGCACCTGTTGGCAAGAGTTATCCTGCGTTGGATTTCTCGATTCTGACAAAGCATTTGGTGTTGCTCAACGTCTGTTTACACAGCCGCATTTGTTTTGCGGGGATGCCAAATTCGGACATCCCGGCATAAAAGCAGCTCCGTTTCATGTTGTCTCGACTTAGCAGGATATTAGCGCATAAGTTCTCAACGAAAGAAGTTATTGGGATAGCGTTGAAATCATTTAAGGAACATCTCCCTGAACCCACTAAAACTATGATCATAGCAGGCAACCCGGATAGTCTAAATAAGGCATACAAAATAATATTACAAGTTAGACATGAAGGCTTCGCAGAGCTAGGGTAACAAAGGAATGATCCCAACCAAATTATAAATAATATTCTCGCTTATAACAGTAGTTATAATAGATATCCACCAATCAGTGTGATTCACTAACAATTCATCTATATAATATTAGATACACACATAAGAAAGTTATATTATATATATATTATATATATATCAACGAAATTATTTGTCACCCGAAATGGAAGATTACAGTAGATGTGCAAGTCACAGCAATGTAAACCGGAAATAGAAAAACGAATAKACCAAATGTTAACAGAAGGTATAATTAGAGCATCCTCTAGTCCTTACAACAACCCTATTTGGCTGGTACCAAAGAAGCTGGAACACCAATGAACAAAAAATGGTGTTTTTTGATCGACTACAGGAAGGTGAAGAGCGTAACTAAGGACGACAGATTTAAAATTTCAAATATAGACGATATGTTTGATAACTTGGGAAGATACTGATAGTTTTCAACTCTCGACTTAGCCAAAGGTTTTCATCAAATTGAAATGGACGAACGCGACATACATAAAACAGCATTATCCACTGCAAATGTACATTATGAATTTCTAAGAACGCCCTTTGAGTTGCGAAATGCACCGGCAACGTTCCAATGGCTAATGAACGATATATTAAAAGAGTATATATAAAATTTGCATTGATAATAAAAGAAAAAATCTAAAGATCCAATTAAAAAATTCGATTTCCTAAGACAAGAAACAAAGTTCACAACTTTAAAGAAAAGATAAATCACTTAATATCTTATAAGATAATCTAAGTTTAAAAAAACTGTAACGTGGCTTTTACCACCTTACAATAACTTACCTCACTATGAT
>NW_017534787.1:18371-24908 GCF_001853355.1 Bactrocera latifrons
TCGATGTGAAGTGCTTGCTTATATAGCAGCACTGCGCAGCTTTCGTCACCGTAGCGAGGTAAGTATGCGTATGGTGGAAAGCTCTAGCAGCTTTCAACAGCGTAGTGAGGWCAGTTGTGTGCGTATGGTGCGGGTACATGATGTAAGKCTCTAGCAGCTTTCAATATCATAGTGAGGTAAGTTATTGTAAGGTGGTAAAAGCCACGTTGCAAAACTAAGATCAAGTTAAACGAAACGAAAATCAGCATTAATACCGCGAAAATTACAATATTCTAAACGATAATAACGGCAATGAACGGATTTTTACAAATAAACAAGCTGGAAAATCAATCGGAACACCCTAAAAAAAGGATTAGAATGATGGAGACAGAGAAACAACGGTAATACACATAATACACCCCAAAGAGTTTAAACAAGTTATAAATAAAATTGAAGATAACTTAGAAAAACAGGATCGACAGGGAAATGTTATTCGACGAAATAAAGTCTATTAAAGCAAAAAAAAAACATATTAATGCCTACAACGTACAAAGGGCTTTTCGGAACAATGTACAATGAAGATAGGGAAAATATATTACAACATCTAGAAGTAATAGAGAAAAATAACCATAATATAATAGGAGCGGTGAATCAATATACATAAATGACAACTTCAACAAATCCGTTAACAAATTAAAAAAACCATAGAAGACGATAGGACAGAAATACTAAAATCCTTTGAAAAAATAAACAAATCAAAAGAGAAAATTACAAAACACATGCTTTATTCCGATCATAGATGCTTAGATTTAGAAAGTAAAACTGAACAAATTTAAGAAAACCTAGCTTCAGCAAAACAAAATTTCTTGCCGGTGCAAGAAATACAGATTTTTCCACCAATATAACGGCATAACAACAAACATGCAAAAAAATATTTACAAGGGTTGTAAATATGTCAGACCAAAATATATGTTTATTTGCGTACAATGTCACGCAAAAATATTATTGCAACCCTGTGCTAGCAGTCATTTTACTTAAATACATATTTTGGCGTTAAATTCTTGAGGAAGGTGAATTTTAAATAAATTTAATAATTTCTATTTAAACTATAAAGATTTGTTACAGTTTTTTTTTGTTGAGAATGAATGCAGACGGTGCGCCAATTCACAATAGTCATTTACAATAAATTCACCGAAGATGAATATATCACTAGATTCTGCAATGGGTGCTCTCGTGCCTTTGTATATTTCGGTATAGGATTTTTGCAATCTTGCAAGAGCAAGATGGGATTATCTTGATGACCTAATATATTACCCTATATACCTAATATATTATAATTTTCAATATTGATAATAATAAATTAAAACAGGGGTCCTTTTATATAAATACGCATTACTCTTAGCTATAAAAATACCAACATTATGTAACATTAATCGAGGATAACGAAGACGATACAATTCTAATTWAAAATGCATTCAAAATAGAAATGAAACAAAACTGTGAGAATGGAGAAATTGTAGTGGAAGGAAATGCATTAATAAGCTTTTTTAATTGAAAAATTGAGAAAAAAATAAAACATTCCAAACCAAAAAAAATATTTTCTCAGAGATAATAGTAAACCAAGAAAAAGTATGAACAAATTGGAAGAATTGAAAAAGAAATAAAAATATAAATTATGGCATAAGCATACTAAAAATACTATTAAAAGCAATAGGAATATTGGTAAAAAACAAATAAAAATACACGTGTAAATGTAGAACTACAAGTTCACTCTCCTTCAAATGAGAAAGACAAAAGAAAAACAATACCATAAATGGTCCAATGTTAAGTTCAAAGAACCAAATAAAACAAACAACAATTTAAAAAAACGATGTACTAATTTTATACTTTTATAGTCCTTAATAGTAATAATAAGAAAACATTGCAGTATTCCAGACTTTTGAAATGAAAAAAAAAGTTATTTAATGGAGACTATTGAATCTAAGGGTGGAGAAGTCACATGTTTGCATGAATACATACATAAATAAACAATATTCACTTAAGAAACACATCATTTCTGCTGATCAAGCAAATAATTCCATTTTTATGCATTATAAAATTAGATAGTTAAGTAGATATAGCGTATACATACATAGAAGTGCCTGCATGCTCAGTAAGTTAGATTTAAGAAACCAAATTTATAATAGAGAGTAAGAATAAAGAGCTAAGCAAAGAAGCTTGAATTTTAATTCCGGGTGACAAATAAAACTTATAAGTGAGGAATACCAAACAATATTTTGGTATCCCATTTGAAATTTATTACACCAAAACTATATGCAAAAATAATGTTGCTAACACTTATATTTTTTAAAATATTCTCTATTAAAAATTCAACAAATAGTATAAATAATGATATTTCGAAAAAGAGAAATTTTAGCGATTTGCTTGGCACAATTACGATTCTTTGGCGCCGCGATCCGAAGGTACCATTGGAAAGAGGAAGTTCTCCTGATTGAACTATATGTGACAGCACCGCCACTCATTTCGGAGTTAATTATAATTGTATTAAGCATGGTAACTCTACCTGCTACTTTGACATTTCGCTATGTATGATTTTCTTTTCCTTTTGTGTCAAACCTTTATGTCAAATAAAATGCGAAGATCGCTCTCTTTCTTTTTGGAAATTCGTCGTAGAAGGACGTGCCCAAACGAACCCTCCACATTGGTGACCCCGCACATTTTTATTTTTTAATTGCTATTTTTCTAAATTTTTTATTATGAGTCTCGACGAAAGTCAATTTGTTTCTGAAGTAGGGAACATCTTAGAAAATGCTACAACACAGCATTTTGTACCACGACTGCCGTTGCCCCAGATGCGAGAGGATAATATTGAGGCATATTTTTATTTTTTAAACTTTTGATTCGATGCAACGGGCATGGTGGCTGACATAACAAAGTTTAATATCGTTTTGGCAAGCGTCCCACCTTCAAAGTTAATGGAACTGCGTACCATAGTTGATGCTGCTCCGCGCACGAATAAATACTGCTACATTCGGAATATTTTACAGCAAGCCAGCAGCGACGCCTGCAGTGTGTACTTCGCGAGATGCCACTGGGCGAACGGCGCCCAAGCGACTTTTACAACGAGATGATGCGCGCCGCGGGAACCACGTTAAGCGAGGGCATACTTCACGATCTGTGGATCACTCAGTTACCTACATATACGCAAGCGGCAATCATTGCTACAAATGTGCGAATCGTCGAAAGGTTGATCGCCGATTCAATTACGGAGTCCATTCAATTGCGCCAAGGAGACTGCAGCGAATTGTGCACCGTACAACAATCTACCGATCAAGATCTGAGAGCCGAAATAGCAGCACTCAAACAACGACTCGACCAAGTAGTAAGCGACCACGGACATCGGCTTCTGCCTAGCTCTAGATCTAGGACTCCGGCAGGTATCCGTAACTCACACAACARCTCCAACGAGATGTACTGGTATCACGCTAAATTTAGTCGTAACGCCCGTAAATGCAGACAGCCGTGCAAAATGGCTCATCCGCAGCCACCAACCGACTCAAGTTAGGCCTGCTCAGCCAACTGTTTTTCAGAATCAGGCAAACGTTCTGAAAAACTTACGAACAAACGCCTTCACATATTCGACACCACTGCAAAAATGAGTTTCCTTATCGACTCCGGCGCAGAGGTGTCGACAATACCGAAGTGTTCAAGCTTGGCTGAAGCATCTAAATCGGATACCAAATGGTTTGCTGCTAATGGTTCACCAATTCAAGTATTTGGTGAAGTCCTACTTAAATTGAATCTAAACTTACGTAGAGAGTTCGTGTGGAAGTTCGTAATTGCCGACGTTTCTCAGGCGATTATTGGTGCAGACTTCTTATCAGTTTTCGATCTACTACCAGATCTCAACCGCCATCGACTACTTGACCGCCGCACCGCGTTAAAAACAATGGGCTCGATAAAGTCAATTAATACACCGAATATATCAACTATCAACGTAAATATGCCATTTTAGGATATTTTGTTAAAATTTCCGAAAATAACTTATTAACCTCCTCTAGAAGTTTCAACAAAATCTACATTTGTCCACCGGATTATTACGTCCGGACAACCGGTATTTAGCAGACCAAGGCGGTTATCACCTGAGAAGCTTGCTGCAGCACGAGCTGAATTCGAGCTCTTAATGAAACTTGGCATATGTCGGCCGTCTAGTAGCGACTGGTCGAGCCCCCTGCATATGGTCCGCAAAGCAGATAGTTCTTGGAGACCATGTGGTGATTACCGTGCCTTGCATGCTGTCATTGTACCGGACAGGTAATCAATTCCATTTCTCCACGACTTCACGCACATATTATCAGGCAAAACTATTTTTTCAAAAATCGACCTACAGAAGGCTTTTCACCAAATCTGTGTACATGAAGAGGATGTATGCAAAACGGCCATTACAACCCCTTTCGGACTGTACGAGTTCACTCACATGACCTTTGGATTACGCAACGCCGCACAGACATTTCAAAGGGTTATCAATGAAGTCCTTCGCGGAGTAAATAATACTTTCGTCTACTTGGATGACATCTGCATAGCTTCTGCCTCAACGGAGGAGCACCGCAAAGACCTTGAAAACGTATTTCAACGATTGCGAGATCACAACTTGACAATAAACGTCGCAAAGTCGATACTCGGAGTACCGGAACTCGAATTCCTTGGGCATCTTATCACCCAAGACGGCACACAACCATTGCCAAATCGTGTCAAGACTATCACAGATCTTAAACTTCCAACTACTGCGAAAGACCTAAAGCGGTTCCTCGCCATGGTAAATTTTTATAGACCTTTTTTGCAAAATCCTCTTCTAYATCAAGCACCTTTATTCAACATGATTCCGGGCAACAAGCGCAATGATCACTCACCTCTCATATGGACCAAAGAAAATATAAAACATTACGAAGCCTGTAAGGAGGACCTAGCTAAATGTACGCTGCTAGCACATCCCACTCCCAACGAGCAGCTTTCATTGTGGATTGACGCATCCGACTAACAACACGCTCCAACCTGTGGGTTTCTTCCAGCGAAAATTTACAAAAGCAGAACAGCGATACAGTACTTACGACAGGGAGCTCACAACTATGTATCTCGCTATCCGACATTTCCGTTTTATGCTTGAAGGACGAGATTGCCACGTCTACACAGACCACAAACCTCTCACTTTCGCATTCCATCAAATACTAGAAAAGGCTTCGGACCGTCAAGCGCGACAACTAGACTTTATCGCTCAAATCACCACATACATCCGTCACGTGTCTGGTCAACAAAATGTTGTCGCCGATATGATGTCTCGCATTGAAGCAATAACCTCGGAAACAACTTTTCAATCAATCAACTATGACGACTTGGCCACCGATCAAGCGACAGACGAAGAGCTCCAATCCTATCTCAATGGGCAAGTGAAGCATTCATTGAAACTAGTTTCGTACGCTCTTCCTTCCAGCACAAAAAAGGTATACTGTGATATTTCGACCGATCGCATCCGACCGATCATCACCAAGCGATTCCGCCAAGCAGTACTTCGGACAATCTACAACATTTCGCACCCCGGTTCACGTACAACATCAAATGATGAGCGAATGTTTCACCTGGCCCGGATGCCATCGCGACAGTCATAATTTTGCAAAACATTGCCCACGCTGTCAACGGAATAAGGTCACCAGACACAACGTCACTCCTCTGCAACGCCGAACATGCGTTAGCGAACGCTTCGCCCATTTACACATTGACATCGTGGGACCGTTCCCGCTGTCCGAGGGTAATCGCTACTGTTTAACAGTAATCGACCGTTCACCCGGTGGCCAGATGCTTTCCCGATTCCGGACAGCACCGCACCAACAGTAGCTAAAGCAATAATTAGCGGCTGTTTATCGAGGTTCGGAATCCCCACCGACATAACGTCAGACCTAGGGCGCCAATTTAAATGCACACTTTTTCAACATTTACTCCAATGTATCGGTGTTAAACACCTCCGAACTACGCCTTACCACCCACAAAGCAACGGGATCGTCGAACGTTGGTACAGAACTCTCAAGTCAGAATTAATTTGTCATGACAAGGAACATTGGAGCATCACGAGCCGAGCTAGTTTTTGGGACGACGCTACGCTTGYCATCCAAATTCATCATCGACTCTCCTATACCAGAGAATGAGACTGAAGTTGTTGCTCAGTTGCGACAAATAATGCGCGACCTACGTCCGGTCAACACGTCTTGGCATACCACTCAGAAATCTTTTGTGCACACAGATTTAAAAACGTGCGACCAGATTTTCATCAGCGACTTGTCCTTACGACCACCATTATCAAATCCTTACAAAAGGCCTTAYTCATCGCTATCAAAAATACAAAGGGCCTTACAAGGTTATTCATCGCTATAAAGAATACTTCACCGTCGACATTAACGATCAACATTTCTATCGACCGTTTGAAACCTGCTTACACCGCCGCAGATCCCAACTAGGAGGGGAGTCAATGTGTTTTAACGTGAATACCTGTCTATGAAAGACTAAACT
>NW_017534787.1:25148-32368 GCF_001853355.1 Bactrocera latifrons
TTGGTCGGGTACGAGGCCCATCTAAAACCTCTGCCGTACTTTGGGTCCGGCACCCGGTCGCAGTGCGACTCCACATTGAACAAAATGCCCTTCCTGCATTTAGGTATAAACCACAGCCACCACGAATCTCCACAAAGGGCCAAACCCAATGAGCAGATTGGAGTTACCTCCAAGGGCTTACTGCTCCCCAGGTTATAGTCTTTGGTCTGACTTTGTAACTAGTTGCTACTTCCAGTTGAGTTCCCGTATAAACTCAATGACTGGTTGCATTTGTAGCTGTGACAAATGCCTTATATTTTGAGATATAAATATAAAGCTTAGAATTTGACTTCCAGCTGAATATTATAGCACTTATCTGACTTAGACCATGTTGACATCAAAACATGGTCTCTAAAGCCTGACATAGTGCATATGGCTTATAGTCGCCTGGAGCCCTGGAGGGGTCCCCCCTACCCGCAGGGGGAAAATAAGGAGGGGAGTACTGTGGCAGCACCGCCACTCATTTCGGAGTTAATTATAATTGTAYTAAGCATGGTAACTCTACCTGCTAGTTTGACATTTCGCTATGTATGATTTTCTTTTCCTTTTGTGTCAAACCTTTATGTCAAATAAAATGCGAAGATCGTTCTCTTTCTTTTTGGAAATTCGTCATAGAAGGATGCGCCCACACGAACACTCCACATATATGTAGCAGTTTACGAGATAATCGATTTTATAGTTCAAAAATTTCCAAAATTCGAATATTTCAACAAGCTATTTCACTACATTTAACACACTTCATTCATAATTTTCACTTCAAATTCATTAAATTAAACTGTAAGTATTTAAACAAATTCACAATTTATACTGTTTGCAGGTTTTATAAGTAAGAAATTTACAATTAAAAAAGCGTCCATAAATTGTATTTCAAATTAAAATGAGTATAAACAAAATWTCCATGGATAGGCATATTTTCTTATTTAAATTTAATAAACAATATTAAATAATAATATTATTCTTCTTCTTCACTGGAGTAGAAACCGCTCACGCGGACATAGCGCGCCAGTCGTTTCTTTTTTTGGCAAGGTGGCGGAAATTGGAGATACCACGCGAAGCCAGGTTCTTCCACTTCTCTCTTCTTCTGGTTTCCCCGGCGGGTACTGCGTCGAATATTTTCAGAGCTGGAGTGTTTTCGTTCATTTCGACAACATGACCTATCCAGCGCAGCCGCTGTCTWTGTCGACGTATATCTCATATAGCTCATCGTTCCATCGAATGCGATATTTGCCATGGCCAACGTGCAAAGGACCAGTTGGCAAGTATTTCCAGGCTGACATTGTTGCAGGTGTTGATTCTGGTTCCAAGATAGACGAAATTATCTACAACTTCGAAGTCTTGACTGTCTACAGTGACATGGGTAGTCGCAAGTGCGACGACTGTTTGTTTGGTGACAGGATGCTTTGCTGCCTTATCCATTCTGGAGAAAGCAGAACTAACGGCGCGGATGTTGAGGCCAATGATAGTAATATCATCAGCATACGCCAGCAGCTGTATATTCTTATAGAAGATTGTACCTGCTCTGTTTCGTTCTGCAGCTCGAATTAGTTTCTCCAGAAGTAGGTTGATGAAGTCACAAGAAAGAGAGTTGCCTTGTCTGAAACCTCGTTTGGTGTCGAACGGTTCGGAGAGGTCCTTCCCGATTCTGACAGAGCTTTTAGTGCGTTTGCTCAACGCTTACACTGTAGTATTAGTTTTGCGGGGGTAACAAATTCAGACATCCCGGCATAAAGGCAGCTCCTTTTCGTTCTGTCAAAGACAGTTTTGAGATCTTTGAAGAGGTGGTGAATGTAATGGGCTTTAATCTCTCACAGAATATCCTCAACAGAACCATATATGCGATGTTCATTAGGCTTATCCCACGGCATATTGTGGGGGTTCTCTTATTGTGGATTAGCAGAGTATACTTAATTTCCACCCGGATGAATGCTACTTATCAGTTCTTCGCCACCGTGTTTGAATAGCTCGGTCTTCAATCCATCGACCCTCGCCGCTTTGTTGTTCTTCGGACGGGTAATTGCAATTCGAACTTCTTCATGATAGGGCAATAGAACGTCTGCTCCGTCGTCATCGAATGGGGAATCGGGTTCGCCTTCTCCCGCCGTTGTTTTTTTTTACTGCCATTTAGTAGGCTGGAAAAGTGTTTTAATATGCTCTCGGCGCATCGGTTACTAGATCGCCTTTTGGGGTTCTACGAGAATATGCTCCGGTCTTGAAACCTTCTGTCAATCGTCGCATTTTTTCAAAGAATTTTAGAGCATTACCCCGTCGGCCAGCCTGTCAAGCTCTTCATACTCACGCATTTCGGCCTCTTTCTTTTTCTTTCTGCAAATGCGTCTCGCTTCCCTTCAACTCTCGGTATCTATSTCATCCCGGACGTGTTGTGGTCGATCGTAACGTTGCGAAGTAGGCAGTCTGTTTTCTCTCCTCTAGGACACGGCACTTCTCGTCGTCCGGCTGTTCTTTTACATTTTCTGAAAACCAATGGGTTCAGTTGCGTAACGTAAGTTGTCTACGTAAGGAACGTCTTTTGCTGCACAGAAGGGGGTGCGAACCTTGGCTGCAACAAGGCAGTGGTCCGAGTCGGTGTTAAAACCTCACGTCTAAAATACTAGGGACGTATTTTCCGTCTACCACAACATGCTCGATCTGATTGGTAGCATTTCGATCTGATCTGGTATCTAGTACTATTGATAACCATATTTCGGTCCCCGGCGAAGTCGCTCAGCCACAACTCATTGGGGAAGTTTCCTCGTGGAAGCTGAATTTACAGACTGTCGTGCCAAAGATACCCTGCTTGCCAACCCTGGCGTTAAAGTCACCATTTTGATATCGTGGCGGACGCAGCTCTCATAGGTGAGCTGCAAGTGCCTATAGAAGGCATCTTTGGTCACATCATTTTTCTCTTCCATCGGGGCGTGGGTGCAAATCTCGCTTTGAACCAGATTGTGGCTAAACGTTCAATCACCACAAATCCCACACCAAACGTTCGCTCCTTTATATGACCACTGTAGTAAATGCCAGAAGGATCTTCTCGCCTCCATCCTTGTGCCGTTTATCGAATTTCTTGGACGGCGGTAATGTCAGCCATTATAATTTTTTTCAATACCATTTTATTGCTATACTATACTATAGAATCTGCCTTATTTTAAAGCCTAATAATAAGTTATAAAATCTTTAATCTATTTAAAAACTAGACAGGTTCTAGCAAGTGATTGAGTTTTTTGGTGATACATTGCTCTTTAGTATGCAGGCATATTTCTTCTTTTAAGGCGTGTTTGATCGCAGAAATGTACCAAAGTATTAGCCAAAGGGCTATTTAATTCGGCTATATCTACTTCTTTCTTTACCATTGGAATACCACGATCTTCATGGATATTTTCATTACGCATGTACCATGGTAAACATGTGATTGTCCTAATCATTTTCGATTGGAACCTTTGTATTATATCAATATTGGTTGAACAGGTACAAAGTTAAAGAAATATATTKAAGTAATCCTTCCTTTTTAAATTTTTTTTAAACATATTTTTTAGTTCATAAAAACATATTGCTTGTAAACAATTCTTAAATGGAAGGTTCCATCTTTATTATTTAAGTCGTTTGTATTAAAACCGTGAGCTAAAAGCCCTGTAGCTAGTGCTACTTATGTTTAATGTATAATAATAATTGTATTATTATTTTACAAATAATGAATAAATAAATAAAATAAATTTGGTGGCTCTTCGTCACGTGTTCTTTTTTTTTAATTTACATGGAAGGAAAGCGATTTATCTGCCACTCACGCCTAGCACGCCTTTTTTMATGTACAAACTTTCCTATATCTCTATTAGTGTATCTGGGACCAAGCGGTTTATAGTTTTCTTTGGTGTTGGTACGACAACTGCGCTAGTTATTACATTTTATTTTATTTATTTATAAATGTGAAAAAACAATTATTTTTTTACACGAAAAAAGGAGCACTGGCTGCCAGGACCTTCGGCTGGCTGGTGGATCTAAGGCTAGGTGACTAAAATTAAGTTCTATTGTCCACGCTTTATATATTTAAAATCTTCATAAAATCTATATACATGCTTAAGTGAAACAAAAACAAAGTTCTTATCTAAGCTAGGTAGGATGTCATATTAAATGTTTTAGACTGCATTTATCCAGATATTTTGATATTTTTGTAACGTTCTCGAGAGACGTAGTTTTCAAAAGTGTTGTAGGTGTTTGGTTATCGAAGATAGTTCTCATGATTACTGTGAAATGGTGGCATTCGTCGAGCAGGTGATRGACTGTTAGTGAAGCCCCCCGGCAATGTTGGCAGTAAGGCGGACTGGACTGATTGAAGAAGTACAAATGTGTGGCTATTGTGTGCCCTAAACGTATGCGGACAAATGATTTAACATCGTTACATCGACAGTTTGGTGGATAGGTTGGTTTGCTCTTATCTGGGTTATTTAAAGTGTATAGGTGCTGGATGTGTCTCCAACTCTCCATTAGCGATTTAAGTTGGTGTTGGTGTGCCATCTTGTATAAGTCTTTATTCKCAAGAAAGTCAAACGTAATGAGCGGTTTACTAGCCGCTAGTTTAGCGYCTTTGTCTGCCAGTTCATTCCCGCGTATGCCGGCATGGCCTGGAATTCACTTTAGTCTAATGTTGGCGCTGTTTTCAGCTAATTTGGTCCGGATGCAAGAAATGATGTTAGATTTATTCATAACATTTAAGACCGCTGATATAGTTGATTTGCTATCTGTACAAATAATTGCTTTCAATTGGAATTTGAAGAGAAAATGATAGCGTTGAGAATCGCTGCGGCTTCTGCTTTGTAAACGGAGGCGTAGCTTGGCACGATTCCAACTTTAATTGTTGCTCCTTTGTCGTCGAGAACTGCGAATGATGTACTTGTCGCGGCGATTCCAAGCTTTCTGGCGAGTTCTATACACAGTGAAATTGTCGATTTACGTCCAGGGTTGATTTCCCTTTGGAGGTCCGATCTTACTGTTTCGCAAAGAGTACTGTTGTAACATGTAAAAAACTTAAGTATAAGTTTCATTAGGTTCAGTTCGAATCTCGCTTCGATTGTGGGTAAGCCGGTTTCCACTAGGACGAATTTGGTGGGCGATTTTGGAAATGCGCGGATACTTCTCCTTACTGCCATGTGGTACGGAGACTACAGTTTTTTGATGTGGATTTTCGCGCAACTGCCATAGATAGGAAGGCCGTAATCTATCTTCCACAACACAAGCCCCCTCGTTATATTTATTAGAGTTGCAGAGTKGATTAAACAATGTTTAGATGATAAATATTTGATCATATTCAGTTGGGCAGCCAGTTGCTTTCTTAAATACAAACAATGTTCCTTAAAGGTAAGCTTCTTGTCAAAAATTACACCTAAGAACTTAAGACTATTAGTGTTTGAGATAAGGCTGTTATTGTAAATAATTGTAAAGTAATCACATTTGTGCTTGCGACAAATGTGGAAATTTTTGCATTTATTTACAGCCACATTGGCGCCCGAATATTCGGACCATATATTTAGATCCCTAAGAATATTTGTGAAGTCTTGTTTAACAACATTTAAATCATTCAGTTTACTGAAAATCAACACATCATCAGCATAGCAAATATGATCAATATTTATATATTTATTAATTATATGGCTCACTTCATTAAAAGCAGCGATAAAAAGGGATACAGAGAGGGGAGACCCCTGTGGTATTCCGTTATGGAGAGTAAACGGGTCTGACAATGTGTTGTTGACTTTACAGACGAATCTTCAGTTTGTGAGGAATGACTGAATGAGTCTTAGAATATGGCACCCAATGCTCCATTTTTCGAGTTGCCGTAGTACAACGTGGACTCCAACTCGATCGAAAGCCTTTTCGAAGTCAATGCTAAGTGAAGAGAGGTGGTTCCTGTTTGCTAAGGCTGAAGATGCATGATTTTCAAAGAGCAGCAAACATCAACGGTGCTTTGCCCGTCATTCTAAGCCATTTGCTGAGGGCTCATGGAATTTTTGGTTAAGGCATGTCACGATATATATATATATAATTTTTTTCGAGTAATTTTCCCAGGCAATTCAGTAAAGAAATAGGCCTAAAACCTGAAGTTTCTGTAGTGGGGTTGCCAGATTTTGGAAWGGGGACAACGACTGTGTGCTTCCAAGCCTGAGGAAACGTACCTTGGCTTAAGATGTTGTTATATAGCATTAACAATCTTGTCTTCATACATGGGGGTAAGTGTTGCAACATAGGATATAATATTTTGTCAGCCCCGGAGGTTCTCCCAGTTAAAGAAGATAGAGTTGATTCGAATTCAATGTTATTCATCTTACAGTCGGTGATGCTAGAAGTTGCAGGGGGACGCTTGGAACTACTGTTGAGGTATTTGTTCTTCTCTGAAAGGAAAGTAGGACCAGTACTTTGCGAAGTGATTTGCTATTTGCTTGTGGTCAACGATAGGGCCATGTGCGCTATTAATTGAAGTAATATGCGATTGAGGATTAGTGCCAGAAAGTCGTTTAATATCGGACCATGCTCGTTTTGGATTTGTTTGATGGTTAATGGACTCGGGGAATTTGTTTAAGCACTCCCTTTTGGATTGTTTGAGTTTTTTCTTAAAGATCGCATTTGCCTTTTTGTATAGCATTAAATTTGAATTTGACCTTGTTCGCTTACATTCCGTCCAAATGATTTTTGTAATTGTGGCAACTTCCCTGCTGATATTGGGAGTGAAAGGACGGTCCGCGCAAAGTCTGGAAGCAGTCGTTCCAAACATGTCCCAGTTAGCTTTTTCTATAATAAACCTTTTCTTCTGTGGGCTTTTAGAAGTGAAAGGAGWGGAAAGGGATGTAAGGATAGGGTAATGATCACTGCCATGCAGATGGGAAAGSGTGTTTGTCGTTAATTTAGGTGCAATGTTAGAGGAACAGATTGTAAGGTCTACAGTGGTAAATGTTTTGTGTGTTGGTTTGTTATCATTCAGTATAATAAGGTTTTCAGAGAAGACTAAGTCTTCAATCATAGAACCCCTGATATTTGTGGTGGCAGAGCCCCAAAGAGGCCGAGTGTGTTTACCGAGAAAAGAAGAAACGACCATTTCGAAGGAATCTCACACTGCTGCCTCAACTGGTGACAATAGTCCTTTGAATTGGCCATTATTTATCAAATTTTTTATTTGGGGTCCAACAAATATACCT
>NW_017534788.1:0-14382 GCF_001853355.1 Bactrocera latifrons
GCATCCCATGACTCCAACAATGCATAAATTACTATTACATGGGGCGACCATCATAGATAAGGCACTGTTGCCAATCGGCCAATTGTCGGAGGAGGCTGCAGAAGCGCGAAATAAACATTTTCGGTCATGCAGACAGAATTTTTCAAGAAAATTTCAAGGGAAGAATGCAACCGTGAAATTTATCAAAGATTGCTTCTTACCTCAGATCCACTCGTAAGTAGTGAAAGATCGTTAAAGAAAACTTAACACAACATTTTTTCCAATGAAGTTATAGAACTATTAGAACCTGCCGAGCCCCACAGACAATCAAGTATTGAGCACGAAGAAGTCGAGATAGAAACATCTTTTAATAAGACAATTTAATGCATTTTTATTTATTTATGATTTATGAGAATAAAATGTGTTTTTATTATAAAATATATGTTTTTCTTATTTATTTTCTAAAATAAATAGACGGTTTTTTGAAATACAGTCTTTCGAAGCCATGAACGTCCTAAAATAGTTTTGGCCGCCTAAATATTTCAAATCGACCACTATGCAGCGGTAGCAATAACGCACAAGAAGGAGTAAGACAAGTGTATGTGGAACAGCCAAGGTTTGCAGTAAGCTTTCGTGACATTGAAAACACAATAAGGCCGTATAATGGTAGCGAAAAATTTCCAATACAAAATTGGATAAACGAATTCGAAGAAGTAGCAGCACTCATGCAGTGGGATGATTTTCAAAAGCTCATTTATGCAAAGGAGTCAAAGAAAGGTTTAGCAAAAACTTTTATAAATAGTGAGAGGGGTTTAAATACGTGGAGTAGGCTAAAAAAAGCACTGAGTGAAGAATTTGAATCAACAGTCAACAGTGCAGAAGTTCATAAACAATTGACTGATAGGAAAATGAAAGAAAAAGAAAGTATGCACGAATATTTTCTACAAATGAAGGAACTAGCTTCCCGTGCAAATATCGACGAAAGCTCGCTAATATCTTATGTTATCGACGGAATTCGATATTTGAGTGTAAATAAAGCAATATTGTGCTCAAGTGTTATGAAAAAATGCGAAGTAATGTCAAGCAAGAAGTTGAGCAAAGAGGGGTATACAAACAGAAAAAGATTGTCCATAGTTTTGATGCTCAAAAGAAAGAAGTGAACAATGGTTAAAAGACGGAGTAATTGAACATTCATATTCTGAGTTTTGCAGCCCAATTGTGCTAGTAAAAAAACGCGACAACTCGCCAAGGTTATGTGTTGATTTTAGAAAAATAAACAAAGTTATGGTGAAAGATCGGTTTCCATTACCACTGATCGAAGATCAGCTTCGTCAGTTACAACATGCGAAAATTTTCAGTACAATCGACCTTAAAAATGGTTTCTTTCACGTGCCAATTGCAGAGACTAGTAAAAAGTTTACCTCTTTCATTACTCATAAATGACAGTATCAATTTTGCAAAGTCCCGTTTGGATTATCCAATTCGCCGAGTGTTTTTCAAAAATACATTAATGCCATATTTCGAGAAATAACGCGTAGAGGCATTGCATTGCCTTATATAGACGATATAATAGTGTCTGGTGGTGATGAGAAAGAAGCTCTAAATAATTTAATTGAGGTAATTAATATATGCAAAGACTATGGGCTTGAAATTAATTTGAAAAAGTGTAATTTCCTTAAACAAAAAGTGGAGTCAAAATGTCAAAGACTAAGAAGCAAGTGTACAGTTTTTTGGGCCTTTCTGGTTATTTCCGGAAGTTTATTCCTAACTTTTCATTAGTTGCAAAGCCTTTAAGTGACCTTGTAAAGCAAAATAAAAAATTTTAAATAGGCAAAGAACAGGTTGTTGCATTTGAAACTTTAAAAAAATTACTTGGCCAAAATCCAGTTTTAAGTATTATCAATCTGAACTTCGAAACGGAAGTACACACTGATGCTTCCATTGACGGTTACGTTGCTGCAAAAGTCACCCCATGATGGTCACCTACATCCTGTATACTACATGAGCAGGAAAACTACCGATGTCGAACGAAAGTATAGCAGCCACGAATTCGAGATATTAGCGGTGATAGAAGCTTTAAAAAAATTCCGAGTATATCTGTTAGGACTACACTTTAAGTTAGTTACTGATTATAACGCCTTTACTAAAACGTTAGATAAAAAAGACCTTTGTACAAGGGTGGCGCGATGGATTCTATTTTTACAAGACTTCGACTATGTAATAGAACATCGCCCTGGCTCAATGATGAAACATGTTGACGCACTCAGCCGGTATGCAGTATTAACTRTAGTCGACGATGGGTTTTTGAATGCTTTACGACGTGCACAAGAGCAAGACTGCGAAGTTAAAGCAACTATAGATATTGTAAACCAGAAGATTACCCACGATAATTATTTCATGAAAGGCAAAATTCTCTTTAAGCTGGTTAAGGATGATGAATTAATGGTAGTACCAAAAAGCATGTATAAAGAGGTTATCCGACGTGCGCACGAAAAAGGTCATTTTGCCGTGCGAAAAACCAAAGAACTTATTAATGCAGAATACTTTATTCCAAAAGTCGACGAAAAAATAAAAACGTATATTGGAGTTGCATACCTTGCATCATATCAAATCGAAAACCAGGAAAGCAGGAAGGTGAACTGCATCCTCTGCAAAAAGACGACGCTCCACTCCAGACATATCTTGTAGATTTCTTGGGTCCTCTCGAATCAACGAGTAAACAATAAGCATATATTCGCTGTTATTGACGCATTCACGAAATTTTGCTGGTTGTATCCTACTAAGACGACATCGGCCCAAGAAGTCATACCACGACTACGAGTTCAAAGTAYGACGTTTGGTAACCCACGACAAATAATTTTTGGCCGTGGTTCAGCGTTCACATCGGCTGAATTCCAAAATTATTGTAAAGACGAAAACATATATCACTAGTCAATGTTGTCAGAGCTTTGCTAACTTCAAAAATAGATTATGGGCTCCCCATCTATGGCAATTGCTCCAAAAGCAGTATCAACCTTTTAAATGCACCATACCATTGCGCAATACGGCGAAGTCTCCGGGCCTTTCCAACCTCACCAATAAAAACGATAATGGCTGAATCTGGTTTACCAACTATTCAAAATAGAATTATAGGTTCTTCGCTCCAAATTCTTGCTGAGAACAGCAACCCATTACTAAATACAACTATCAGCCATGCCACGAACAAAAGAAGAATTCCAAGATTACAATCGGCTATTTCGAGTTCCTTAAGTTTTGCTGCAGAAAATATTATTTTACGTAACGCAACATGCAAATTCACCACACGATATCCTCCCTGTCTGATCAATGATAAAATCCTACAGAATAAGCTTTGTCCAAGCAAAACACAAACAAAGCTTTGCTGAACTGGAATCTAATTATACAAATAATGGGTGGAAGTTATTGTTCACAGATGGCTCCAAGTCCATCGATTCCACATCGTTAGCAGTTGTCACTGCCACATAAGAAATTATTTGCAATTGGCTTCTCCCCTCAACGAGCTCTGTATTTACCGCTGAAGGATCTGCTATCCTTGATGCAATTAATAACGCAAAAAAGACTAAAGGAAAGTTCCTCATCTGTACAGACAGCAAATCCTGTATATCTGCAATAACGTCTCCTTACAATCGCAATCTCATAATAGAAGCTATCAGGGACGCGGTCATTGGTGCCCCTCAGAAAATCCAAGTAATGTGGATCCCTGGCCACGCTGTTATTACAGGCAACCACTTTGCAGACCTTGCTGCGAAAAATGTATGGACTCCTGCCTTAACATACTATGTCTCAACCAAGTAAGACATTTCTAACTTTATTAAGCACAAAATTCATCAAAAAAACGCAAGCGAATGGAAATCATTTAAACTACGCGGTCATAAACCCAGCCAGAAATCGAATAATCTACTCGTCAACAGTTTCAACCAGCTCAATGAAAACATATACTCGATTAAGGATTGGACACACTATCATAACACACGCCCACTTACTATCGGGTAAAAGCCCCCTTTGCGATAACACCGCTTCTATCAAACACTTACTCACACTCTGTCCGATGCTTCATTCAACAGCCCACAACTCTGGCAACATTGATCTCGTAAAACTACTAAGTGAACCTTCAGAAAAAAACGTTATGATTGTACATAGATTCTTAAAAACCAACGATTTGTTAAAACATATTTAAGCAACTTACATCTTTACTAACCCTTAGCTAATAGAATTTTTACCTAGTTACAATTACAAGGCGGCTGAAGGCCTCGTAGCCAGTGCTGCGTCTATGTATTTATATAATAAAACTCTTTTTGTTATATGAATTATTATAAATAAATAAATAAATAAATAAAATCATGTAAAAATAACATCCGGATTTTTACTCGCAAATGGCCAGGTTGAGCGACTCAATACTGTTATTACTCAAGTGCTAACGAAGTTAAGTCTCGAAGATTGTACTAAGTGGTATAAAAACATCGATAAGGTCCAACAAATGATTAACTCTACATATTCAAGAAGCATCAATACAACACCGATAGAACTACTGACAGGAGTAAAGATGCGTACTAAAGAAGATCTGCATATTAAATCTCTAATCGACGAAGAAATACAAAAGTAGTTCGAATGTGAGAGAGCTGAAAATTTGTGCCAAAGAACAGTTGCTAAAGGTGCAAGAAGAAAATCGAAAAACGTATAACGACGAATACAAGGAAAAAATTACCACATAGGCGATGGGTTGCGATAAAGCGAACGCAGTTTTGCGGAGGCCTAAAGCGGAAGCCAAAATATCTGGGTCCTTATCAAATCATTAAGGTCAAAGCCAACAATAGCTACGACGTTAAGAAAACAGGTTTCTGTGAGGGGCCAAAGCAAACAACAAGGAGCAGCATCAGCAAAGTGTCCATAACAAAATTACAAAGTCGAGTCGCGTTTGAGAAGCCGAAGACGAGTTACGAATTTTTGGTGTCTGCAGTATTTTTTAGTTATAAACTTTTATAAATTAATTTTAAAGCCATCACTTTTTCCAATCATTAATTTCATTGTATTGTGTTCGTTTAACAAATTTCTAATTAAACTCAATGAACTTTAAATACATTTTTGAACTCATTTTTGTGACTTCCGGGTGGAATCCTACATATATGTGCATGCATGCCAAAAGAATTTGTTTTGTCAGCAGAATTTATGTAAGCAAACTGGATTCGTTCAAGATAGAGTTCGTGCATGGAGACTTTCTTGAGATGAATATAGTTTGTTTATTATTTTTTCTAGCTAGTGTATACCAATATTTGACTATATACACATTTAGCAATCGATATCGAGTTGCGTAGAAACATTACTTTCACATGATCAACCTAGTTAAGCTTCTTAATGTTATTTGAGTTAAAGACAGTGCATTTGGAAATGTTCCATAATCTTATATTTAAAACACTCTTACGTTTTTGGCGTTATACAAGTTTTTATAAAGCCAAAACAACAGTGAAATTGAAAAATCCTTTATCTTCAATTTAAGTTCAAATTGGGTTTCGTTTTTTATTTTTTGGGTATCGACTCATTTACCGATAGCGTTCGACCGTTATTTTGTGTTTATTATCCGTACTTAATCTAGTCTATATTATTACGTTATTAGAGTTTTTATAAAGCCATAACGCTGGTGAATTTTGAAAAAATCCATTATATTTAATTTAAGTTCAAATCGATTTTTTTGTTATTTGTATGTACACATTTAGCATAATACCATAACAACAGTGCTCTTTCTTACATCTAATTTCAAAGTCGATTTGCTTATTATTGGTATATACACATTAAGCAATCGATACTGCAATTTCGTGAAAACGTTAATTCCACATAATCGAGTTAATCTCTCTTTTTCACGTTATAAGGGTTTTCATTAAGTCAAGAAAATACTCCTGCTAGTCTATATTTTCTTACATCTAAGTTCAAAGTGGATTTGTTTGTAATTTGTATGAATACATTTAGCAATCGATTCAGCCACATAAATAACGATCAACATATGGGCCAATCTGTGATCGCCGGAAATTCCATCAAACTGTCGGAGAATTCATCGAAAATCAGTCAAAATCATCATTGCAATTCGTGGAAATGGAATTCAAACATCGGTTCATCTCATTTTGATTGACCATTTGGACTTACGGAAGGTGTGTGCACGATTTGTTCTGCACAAATTGACTTTTTTTTGTATTTATTATTATATTACATTGTACATAGTATATAAAAATAAAATACTAACAACAATTCTGGATGAGTACTTAAAAGCCAAATGTTAAGAAATACATTTGCTGCTACTGTTGTCTTATTAGGTCTGAAGGCTTCTTGCGTTTCAACCGGATTTCTCGCCCAGCAGTTTCGATGAGGCTGGAGGCTTGCTAATTAACGTGCTGTCTAAGCTTCAGTTCGTGAGACTTTTCTAATTTGGAGATTTCATTTACCACTGAATTCACGCCTAGATCACGGTGCAGGTCAGCAGATGTCATGCACCAAGGATCATTAACTAAAGTCCTTAGWACCTTACTTTGATAGCGCTGAATGCTGGCAATACAGCTTTGACTTGAGCTACCCCATATTTAAGTTCCGTAGACCCAAACTGGCTTTAGAATTTGATTATATAATAACAGTTCATTCATATTCATTCGTTTTGGCCTATGCAGTTTCGTTTAGTTTTAATGGTACTACATGTTTTATTTGTTTATTAATATTTCTTGCAGCTCTCCAGAGTGAATAATCGGTGGATTTATCAACTGTGAGTTTAGCCAGATAAGTTTTGAAGGAAAAAATTTTAAACTCTTTAATTTGTGCTCTTAGTTTCGCTGTACATTTATTAAGCTCAGTTTTGAGAGCAGAGGACCTAGTTTGCTGCCATCTCCGTCGAAGCTTGCGCTTTTTATGGATACTTTCAAAGATGTATTTTGGGTAATTGGTACCACTTAGATTCGCGCGTGTATTTGGTGGTTCTTTGCTCCAAAAAAAGCGGAGTATACATATTAATATATTTATATTTAGAAATTTTTATATTCTTTACAAATGTTAAATAAGATAAGGAATATTTCTCACAGAACAAGACATGACTATCAATTATTTGCTCCCACCAGTGGTAAGGAATATTTGACAAAGCTTGTCTTACTGTGTTTATTACATAACGTTGRCTTGACGGCCGAAATAATAATAATTGGCTTTTCATACATAGTTAGTAGCACTGGAGAATGGTCAGAGCTTAGGTCTGAGCAATCTTTAATACTTATATTGAATTGCGGTATTTTATTTATTATAAAGAAGTCCAGAAGGTCTGGCAATTTCTGTCTATCTGTACGCCAATAAGTGGGTCTTCCTGTAGACACAAAGTTGCATCCAACTGCTTGTATAGCTTTGAGAAGTTCTCGACCTTTGGTTGTAGTTAAACGAGATCCCCAATTAGTGTGTTTTGCGTTAAAGTCGACATCAATGATGTACCTTCCCTCATATTTTTTTAATAAATTCGTATACGTTTATATTTTTATATTATGTCTAAGTGGACTATACAGAAATAAGATACAATGGGTGATTATGCAATTTAACTGAAATTGTTTTTCTTGAATTTCTTCCGTCTTAATCGGATCTTCCTCGCAGTGTTCAATATTACTTTTGATAATTATAGCGCCCCCTTGTCGTGCTGAGTTTGCCGGGTGTGGTGTGTGATATACCATAATTCATAATTTTCAAATTTTAAAAATTAATGGTTCCTAAAATGCGTTTCAGATAATTTCTGTCGTGTAGAATAACTTCAAATTCTTTTTTACTTTTGGAAAGCATTATTCTCAAAGAGTTACTGTTCATCAATAAATTGTAGATGGTACTCAGCAGCGTTGARCCGCTGATTAAAGGACTTCAATAGCTTCTCTTACTCATTTAGTTTATCCGAGATTTGGGATAACGGACTACTTTTTTGAATTTTATTTGTATGGCTTTGTTTAGCTATTTGCGCAAATGAAACTTTAGAAACGGATGGAAGGGATTCTCATGTGTTTAAAACGGGATTGTTCGTCAAAGCATTGTTATTCTCCTCAACTGAAACACCATTACCACGATAGTTCGCAGGATGAGAATCGCCGCTGTTGCAACATTTAACAGGGTCTTTTCAGCTTTTCTGCATTCAATAAGAAGATGTTTGAATCCACATTTCAAACACCTCGATGGCTTACCACAGAAGTTTTTTATATGTCTGAAAGCTTGACAGTATTTGCACTGTGGAATTAATTTAGATTCTTTAATTGGCTCAACTTTGACAACGGTACTAAGAATGGTTTTGATCTGGTAAATTTTCTTAATTTCTTCGGAATCATAAAATATTATTAAGAACGTATCTAGCGGTTCTTTAGTCTTCCATTTACGCTTATTAATTGCACTTGTGACATTGAAACATTGGAATTTTAGATCACTTAAAATGGATTATGTATCGCATGAGTGGTGCAAATTTTTTATCATTTATTGGCCTATTATGTTTACTTTCGTAGCTAAACCAAGGTATGCGATAATTATTTGCATCGAAGACATTAAGTTTGTAGGCGCCGTTGCTCAAAAGCTTTATTAAAAAGTTCTTATTTATTATATCTGTAATATTAGAATGGAATTTATTAAAATCTTTAACGTCGTTTGTTATAATAGAAGGTGGGCGTGGGTTTAAGTGTCATTGTTGGCCGCCTGCTCTTTATTTTTACTTTTCGAAGGGCTAATAATTGTTGAAGAAGTATACGCTTTGCGTTTTTTGAAGAGCGCTTCTTTTTGAGTATTCCCTCAGTTTCTTTAGCTAGCGCATCTTCATCGGTTTCGTATATTTCATATTTTATTTGACCAGTATTGCAGAGCTGATTGCAATTTTGAATTGTTAGAACAGAACACCTAATTTAATATACGCAGAACTAACGTATAAAAGAACGTAATATTGTGATTGCTTTATATTTAGCAGCAAAATCAGAGCTACCAATTGTCCGTGAGCTCAAACACCTGAATGTGAATAAAGTTTTTGTTTATCGCACCACCACTCGTTATAAAGATACTGCTAGCATCGTAAAATGGTATGGAGGTGGTCATTAAAAGACTGCAACGTCACGTGAGATGGTTCAGTAAGTGAAGAAGCGACTTGAGCAAAATCCACGATGAAATGGCTAAAGAACTGAAAATATCCGACCGGAGCATCCGACGCATATTGAAAAATGAGCTCATAGTGAAGCCTTACAAGTTCCAAAAAGCCCATGATCTCACACCGAAGCAGCAACAAGGAAGACATGAGAGAGCGAAGCAGTTGCTGAAGAAAGCCATTGTCCGTGAGTAGGCTAAAATATGGACAAGTCGCATTCGGGCAGCTTGCGATTCGTTTTTTTAACGTCTCAAGGCCATAGTTAAGGCTAAAGGTGGTCATATCGAACAAAAGTGAATTGATCCTGAATTTATGATTACTTTCACACATTTTGTACTTTAAAATAAATAAAAATAATTTCCCAAACCGAATTTATGGGTTTTTTCGTTGGTTACACTTCGATCGTCGGACCCTGTATATTTAAGCTGAAATGCGATATATTTATTGTCTGTGTAAACACATTGAACAATCGATATCGCAATTGATTTAAAATGTTTAGTCCACATGTTCCAGTATCCAATCGATATCGCACTTGCGTTGAAACGCTCACTTCAAGTATTCTAGCTAATCTACATTTCTCACCTTATTAGAGTTTTCATAAAGCCATAACGATAGTGCATTTAGAAAAGTTTCATACGCTTATATTTAAGCTCAAATGCGATATATTTATTATCTGTGCTGACAAATTGAACAATCGATATCGCACTTGAGTTAAAATGTTTAGTCTCCAGCTAATCAATTTTTTTTACGTTATTAGGGTTTTCATAACGACAGTGCATTTAGAAAAGGTATGTTTATTATTTGTATTGACACATTGAGCAATCGATATCGCACTTGAGATAGACTTTGCATTAATCTGTGAACAGTAAAAAAATAAAGACTCTGACATGTGGATTTCCGACACCACAAAAAAGGTTGCAATACGGGCTTGCGGAGAAAAGATGATGCAAGACAAACCATTAATTGACAAGGCATACTATACAAGAGCCATAATAGGGCGGATTTATTTCTACAGCTGCTATATACCGAAAAGTATACCGCATGCTGAATGTGAAAAAATACTTGACGACTTAGTAAAATATGCGATGACAACTACACCTAATATAATTGCAGGCGACTTTAATGCCTGATCTCTAGAAAGGCAATAAAACACAAAAACTTGAGATCTAGAGCATTACTAAAAGCATTTGCTGTTCTAGATGTAGGACTCTTAAAATTGTGATCAGCTATTATCCATAGCCACTTTCGGATTGCCTTCGTGAAGCGTGTTTCCAAAAATTTGGAAAGTAAAAAGCCTAGTACTCCCACAGAAGCCAAACAAGCCGGCAGGAGAACCAAGCTCCTATCGACCCATCTCTATGATCGATACGATGGGCAAAATCCTGGCGCAGATAATCTGTACTCACCTAGAAAATCATCTGGAACGAAATGGTAGTCTCTTTGATAACGAGTATGGTTTTCGTAGAAAGCGTTTATCTCTTGGTGCAATCAAGAAAGTTATAGGTATAGCAGAAAAAAGCTATTGAAGGAGACAGGTGGATGTATGGGAAAAAAGAATATTGTGCGGTCGTCCCATTTGATGTGAGAAATGCGTTTAACTCGGCCAATTGGTCYCATATAATGCGTGTATTAGTGCTAAAAAAATACCGAGCCCAAATACGATATATTTATGATTTGTATTGACACATTGAGCAATCGATATCGCACTTTCGTTAAAAGCTTACTTCAAATATTCAAGCTAACCTACATTTCTCATAAAGCCATAATCCTTTACTACAAATACTCAAATCTATCTTTTTCAGGTTATTAGGGTTTTCATAAAGCCATAATGACAGCGCATTTATAAAAGCTTCACAATCTTCTATTTAAGCTAATGCGATGTGTTTATTACCTGTGTTGAACGGAAAAAACGTTAACTTCACATATTCAAACTAACCTACTTTTTTGATGTTATTAGAATTTTTATAAAGGCATAACGGCGGTGCATTTCGTAATGATCCATTATCTTAAATTTARTTTTAAATCAATTTGTTTGTTATTTGTGTGTACACATTTAGCAATCGATACCGTTAATGCGTGGAAATGTTTACTCCATATAGTTTGTTTAAATGAGTTAAGCATCAACCCCCTCTACTCGATAAAACTGGCGCATCCTAATACTACATCGCAATTTACCACAGCTGATGATACTACAACAGAACTCAATTCATCAGTACACCAACCCACTAAACAAAAAGGAGGGACGACGGGATAGCAGACATATTCGTTCGTTCTCAGCAATTCGCCATACTCACATTCGATACACACTGCGCCGCGTCGACACCTTTCGCCAGTACATAAAATTCGATTTTATACTGCGCCGCGTCTACACTATCTTTGACAGCGATCCGCCCGCGCCGATTTACAGCCATCCAAAACATTGGACATTAATTTAATAACACCACATTATGTAATAACGCACAAAATATTTGTATAAATAAATGATAATTATTATATTGTACTCTTCCTGCATACGCTGTCTTTTCATTTCAATTGAACATGCGAGTGTGAGTGCAAATCGAAACGTCTACAGTGGTTTGTATTCCCCGATAAATTGGGTCAACATTTATCTATAGTTCATTTGAGTGTTTTGTTCAAAAAGGTGGTGGTGTTTGTCCCAGGGCCGCATTAGTTGACTCATAACCGTTACGGGGACACTGCGTCCGGCGGCCAATAGAATAAACTGTTCCAGTCATTTGGTTGGAGTTGTGAGCTGCACCACAGTTATATCGCTGTACCACTGAAATCCACTGTGATATCGCACGAGTTACTTTTTTTTGTTGTTTTCACAGAAAATGTATTTATTGAATAAAAATACCACGATTAACTTATACTTAGCTTAATTTACTTAGAACCGTTCTGCTGACTCGACATTTTCCCCTGTCACCGACCCGGCATAACTTATGTTAGTAATTTAATGGTTATGTAATTTGATACCAATATAAATGTGCGTTTGTATATACACGATCGGGGTACCGTATTTTATTATGCTACTTTGCATATTTTACACATATGTATTATTATTGTAAAACACACATATTTACAATTTTCTTATTTTTTTTTTAATAATTCCTCTTATAGTAAATTAGGCTGGGACAGCATGCAAGTGGTGGAGTCATCTGATGATGCAATATGTAACATGCATTTTCATCTCTGTTAAAAGGTCCGAGTTCTCAATTTATGTTAGTTGCTCCAACAAGGTTAAGTGCAATCCTTGGCTTTGTGAGATGAACATGTATTCCTTCATCCCGAAGGTATGCCAGTAATCGTTCTGCCTTAAATTCGTTATCCATTATGACTTTTTTGGTTAACCGAATTTCGAAAAATTATCCTTATCGCTTTCTTTCCGAGTCAGTTTCTATCTGTTATTTTATAGACTGCGGCAAATTTTGTGAGCTTATCTAATGCTGTAATAAAGGCTTGTTTTTTGAAATGAAAAATATCAATGTGCACTATTTTATTTTTATTTTTAGAGGTTTCTGTTAATTGAAATTTTGGATTCCCATTATATTTGATCTGTTGGCATTTTTGACAGTAGATGAATGTGTTATTTAAATTTAGGGTAATATATTTTATTTTTTGTTAAATTATACGTTTCGTTTGTACTGCAATGCATAGATTATTTTGTATTTCTGAGGCTCTTTTTACAAATTTAATTTTACAAATTTAAAATTTTTATCTTAAGCAGATATTTCGATGAGTAATTTCTTTTATCTTTTTAATGTTTCCTTGTTCTCTGCTTCTTCAGCCATTGGATTTATTTCCATTATTTTTCTTCCTTCTTTTGGGATAAATGTCAATATATTTTTAATTTTGTATTTATTTACAACTTATTTTTTAATTGGGAAGTACTGAAGCAGTTCTTCATCTGCTGCATGAATTGTTTCTGACAATTCTAGGTTTGATTCATTGTTACCTTCGTTTATTTTTAGTGAGTTCTCAAGAAATCAGCTATGGCGTTATTTTTTCATTTACATATTCTATTTCAAAGTTGTATTCCTGCAATTTCAAAGAGCTTATGTTCTCTTCTAAAGAAGTTGAAAATATTAGTATGTCTTCTTAATATACGACACATTTGTATTTAAAATCTGAGGTAACCTTTTTCTAAATCTGTTGTGCTAAATTACTGTGCTTTGTCCAATTTATCCAAGATTCCTTCGATATTTGGTAGAGGATACTTATCATCATCAGTTAATTCATTTTGTGTCCTATAATAAACTACTAACCTGAATTTCTGAATTATCTATCTTCTTTGGTAGGGGAAGGTGGGGAATGTTGGGTTTTGATTTCGGTTAAAAAGTCACATAAAAGTTATTTTTTGTGAAAATTCCAAAGCATGGATTTGTAGTGCGAGTCGTAACCATCCTTTTGATAACATTGGTTTGATAAAATTCTACAAAAATTTAAAAGTTATAGCCATTGGCGCAAAAAACCTGATTTTGCGATTTTGAAAAAAGGTGGGGAATCGATTAAAACATGATTGTTACCGATGAAAAACGTTTATTTATCAATGGAAATGAAAGAGAGATTCATAAATAATAAGAAAAATAGGAATTGGCGAAAAAAATTATTCCGACTCGCAGTGGATGTAGGTGTAAGTGTTCGGGTTCGGTCCGACACATTTCAAGTGAACCCCTCGATCACAAACGATGCAATGGCCCGTGTTTTGACGATTCTCGTGCTTCGGCATCTTTTTCTTGCAAATCGTGCAAAAATCGAAGTCCTCTTCGATGTCGGTTTCGGTCGGAGACGGGCTTCTCTTCCGTGGCGTCTTCGATTTGCCACGGCCTTTTTGCTTCTTGGCTGCTGTATCATCGGCTGCCTTCGTCAATTTTTGCCGCATTTTTCGGCCTTGTTACGCAGATCTGCGACAACCTCAGGCGATGTCAAAATCGTTGACTTCATTGTCTTGCGGCCACGTTTTGATTTCGGCGCAGGTGTGCCCAATTTCAACGGGCCAACCGATTTCAATGCATCACGGAGCTGTGGAGCCGAAACAAGAGACGACGACGATGATGCAGCATCACTTATTGAAGCTGGGGCACTTGTCGATGCCTCCGACGTTGACACCACCTCATTCGCAGCAGTCGCAATGGCATCACCAGAGGCAAGAACTCGACGTTGATTGTCGGCGTCTTTCTCTTCGTCACCGAACAAATTTTCGCCGCTCAGTTCCGAAGCGRCAAAGTCAACTTCAGTGAAAATTTGCGGGTTGAACGGGTAGATGCCAGTTG
>NW_017534788.1:16192-20673 GCF_001853355.1 Bactrocera latifrons
GGAAAATGTGAAAAAAATCAACTGTACACAGAGTTGAAAAAAAACTTTCGGAGTGTCGAATTTCTTTTTGTTGTCGCAGAGAGGTTATAACACGTGTTCAYASYTCGAGTGCTATATAGAAACTGAGCTTAGTATGAGACGAGCCGATGATAGTTGGTTGCAGCTGTCAACCTATACTAGGGGAAAAAATATCGGGGATTCCCCATGTGCCCAACATTCCCCACCTGTTAAGATTAGTGAGCTATATCTTCTGTGACTTTTTCTAATTATTCCTTGCTCTTCTAATTCACAAATTTGTCGTCTTACATACTCTTCATATCTGGGAGTTAATATATATATTCTTTAATTTATTTGTTGATCCGTTACAGTTTTTAATTCGTGCATCACTGCTTTTGTACTTGTAAGCATGACCCCTTCTTTATAAGTAAGTTTATTAAAAGTTTTCAACTTTTCTCCTCTTATTTAATATTAAATGAACCAGCTTGATGTTCTTACTTCGCTTATATCCAATAAATAAGTTTTTTTACTGTCATATTTTCGACATAAATTGTTTTAACAGTTTTAAAAATGAAATAACTTCCTATTAATAAATCATATGGTTCATTAAGATCCATTAGTAACCATCTCATTCTGATGTTTTCCGGATATTTGAATTCCTTTGGACAAGGACTAATAAAATTTCATTTTCCCAAGATTCCGAGGATAGTTTGTAAAAAGCTCCTCGTTTGTATTGGATTCTTGTAGATCACTTCTTCTACTCATTGTGTTCACATCCGTGAGTTCAGGTCCTCTTTGTAATTGTTGTCTACTATTTCCCGAAGTTCCTTGCTGTCTCGAGTAACTAAAATTATTTTAATTAGCTTGAATTTGCCTTGAATAATTTTGGCGACTTTGCTGTCTTTTTTGGTTATATCGTTGTTCATAAGAACTCATTTTGATTTTGTGGAGCATGTTTAAATGAGTTAAGCATCCCCCTGTTCTACCCGGGAAAAACTGGCGCACACTAAGGAAACATTGCACAATACACCACATCCGATGACACCGTACTCATCCATCATAACACAACACCAACACAACTTACCACACCCTTACCCCTACCCACTACACAAAAAGGATGGCAAACACAATTCGTCAAATACAGCCAGCGCATCAACATACGATTTCCCGTCACCAACCTCGCGCGCTGCAATTAACTTATTAACTACCAATCGACAAATCGCTTCATTACCCTTTGGCCCGTTTATTTATATGCCATTAAAATAGTTTGTAATAAAAAATAAAATGTTCATATAACATAATTCAGATCCACCGCATTTTCACTCACATAGGTAGAAAATAACCCGAGTGTAAGTGACATAAGGGTGTGATTCCCACTAAGTTGGGCACCCACATATTCCAACGATATTGCCCCGAAAGCGGCCTGTTTTGATAAGTGGTCTGTTCCCGCTGTCCCGAATGAAAATTTTTATTGTTAACACCATTATTTCTGTTATTAAAATTTGGTTGCCTTTAATTTTAAATGAGCATTTAGATTTCCTTCATCCAAACCATTAAATTAATAAACTTCATTTGTCATGTATGTCAATGATGCCAGTAATTGCATATAACTGTATATGCGAATTGCCCTGCTGCTAATTGTTTTATTCGCTGAATTAGCATTTCCGAAATATTTTTTTTCGTTGTGTCACCATTTTTTTACTCTTCTACTTAATGCCACTATACTGTTTACCCTAACTGGGAAATTACTTTTGTGATCGTCATTTGATCTTTTGTTGTAATGTAATGCTGCTTTAGCTTAGCTTTACAACTTACCCTATCTTGAGGTGGGGTTGTTTGCAATTTTTTGCTGAACCACCGATTTTTAAATCATAGATCAGCCTTAAAAAATATTTCTTCCTGTCCTAATATTTCCTTTCTCTGTCAATTGCCTCAAACAAAAAACATTACCATCCGACAATATTTTTACATTCCCTTCGTAGGAAGCTAAATATTGTAAATCCTTTTCTCTTCTTTGCCTAATTGACAACTGGTTTTTTGCTCCATTTTGCGCAGTTATTTGTGTTAAAGATTCTAAGCATGATATCTAAGCCAGTGGTGCGCACGCCTCAATATTATTACATTTTACGTTTGCGCTGCACAGACATTGCTAAAGATTTTCGCTGCCATGTACGCTGAACAAATTTCTACAATATATTTTTTTTTACATTCAGGGAAAAAAATTATTGGCAAATTTGGAAAAAATATCAGAAAAGTTTATTGAATTCTTTTTCTGTAATACTTGAAAATTTATAAAGTCGTTGACTAAATGGCTCGTTTCGATGATACATCATCAATATWGATTTCCCCTTTATACTCATTAATGCGTAGAAGATTGGTAAGATGTTGGTCAGAAAGCGTGTTTCTTTGCTTATTTTGAATTAATTTGAAAATGGAAAATTCCCCTTCATCAGTTTCAATAAAAAATAATTTTCTTGCCATTCGCTTAAAAACATTTTAAAAATTCGAGGTGTTTCTGTCAATGTACTAAATGCCGATTCTTTGTGTTGACCTAGCGTACGTGTTCAGCCGCTTTCGTGTGCGTGTGATATTTTTCGCAGTAGCAGAATTATAAGTCAAACACGCGTGTTTGGATTTTTATTGCGTTGTTATTAAATGAGCGCCACTGATCTAAGCCCATTTTATTTGCATGTATTAGTATTTTCGTACCTTGCTGTTGTTATTGCTGACTTTGTTGATAATATTGATTGTTGCTACTGTTACTGTTATCGTTGCTTTTGCTGCCACTCCTATTGTTGCTATTGTTGTCTTTGCTGCTACTCGTGTTATTGCTCTTATTTTCTTTGCTGCTGCTCCTGTTGTTGTTTTTGTTGTCTTTGCTGCTACTCCTGTTGTTGTTATTCCTGTCTTTGCTGAATGTTCGTCTTTTCAAATTTTGAACTTGTATTCTGTGGCGCTTTTCTTTTCTTTTATTCTACGGAAAATTTTTGCTTATTCTTGAATTAATGCAGTGTTTTTTCTATTGTTTTAATTTTTTTCCATATTTTTATTTGCTGAAGAAGAATTGTTTCACTTTTCAATTTCATCACAATAGTGTTGGCTAAATGAGCATCTGACCCCCTCCTATAATAATAGTACTACACCCAACACATACACACCATACTCCACATATCATCCTTTCATCCCACCACTACATAACAACTCAACGCATCATCATCTACACCACACCTCTCACACCACACACAAGGACACCAGCACACAATTAACAAAATCCGTGCGCATACACGCTATAATATCCCGATCGCCGATCAACATATGTACCTTTCGAGGAAAAAAGGTGAGTGCCGGTAGTGTTTTCAATACTTTATATATGGTCCTTCGAGCACTAGTGATAAAAAAAATTAAAAAAAAAAAAATTAAAAAATTTTGTGAAGTGCATAAAAAATATACATGCACATATGAAAAAAAGCATATTATACATATGTATGTGTACACAATTGTTTAATTTAAAATTTAACAAGATTAACAAAAAAAAAAACTAAGGAAAACGGTGGTGACAAATAAAAACAAACAAAAAGGCGTTGAAAAACGGTGAAAAATTGTGTAAAGAACGGTGGTGACAAAGTTAGCAAAACCATAAGGCCGTTAGTGACAAAAAAAAAATTGTAAACATAAGTGGTGACAAAGTGTTAAATAAAAGCCGTTGGCTAAATAAGAAGAAAGTACCGGTTGGAAAAACCTACACAAACAAACGGCGCAAGTTATTCCACAAATGTTAAATAAAAAACAAAAGGTTTATTATAATGAACATATTTAAATATAATAAATTGGAAACACACTTACCACGTCTGTATCGCTTAGCGGTCGCAAAAGGAGAAAGCGCGCAACTTTTTAGTTATTGTTTAGTTGCGCGCGAATTAAAACTTCGAAAAAAATTTGAAAAGGAGGAAAAGAAAATATATTTTTTCTGCCGATACAGACGTGGCAAAAGAAATTGGGCGGGGGCGGCGTCAACATTCTCCCCGCCTTGCAGTATTACTGCAAATGCAGTTTACAATAGATTACTTAAAACTAACTTAACTAACTGGCTCCTGCACTTCCTCTTCCACGTCTTCTTTGCAGATGGGGTAGCCGACGAGACGAATCGAGTCAAGTTCGGTCCGGGAAATGCCGCTGAGATGAATCGAATCGCAGTCGGTCATTGCCATGCCGCCAATTTGCATAGAAGTCACAGCCTTCCGAGGTCGGCGCGACGACTCGAGTCTAACTCGATCCTGGGTAGGCGGTAAATGTGAGAGATGTTGGCAGCCAGTGTACTTTATGGTAGCGATATTATACGACACCGGATATTATATATCCCAGTGGCGTATTTTGGGCGATGAGTTGGCCCATTGCTGCTGGTTGTAACCCGGGCAACTTGAGCCGGGAGTAAACGTCCGCACTCAAGATTATTTCGACTGGCGCTGCCCTGTGGAATTCATTAT
>NW_017534788.1:20963-30003 GCF_001853355.1 Bactrocera latifrons
ATAGCGCCATTCTTTGTTGCCAAGGTTGTGTTGCGTGCATCGGCTTGACGACGAGTGTCTCGTCCACGCCTTCGCTTCGAATGGGGCGGCCGGCGGAACGAATGGAGTTCCGCTCGGTCCGGGCAATGTCGCTGAGACGAATCGAGTCTCTGTCGATCGTTGCCATGCCGCCAATCCGAAAGGATGTTACCAGCACGCCGAAGTCGGCGAGACGACTCGAGTCTGGCTCGATCTTGGGCGTGTGGTATGCGGGAGAGGCATCGTTGGTCAGAGCTTTGCATGTTACCGTCATGCACTGAAGTGGTCTGATTGTTGGCAATTCTGTTGGTCGAACTGTTGCTGCTGCTGTTGTTGCTGTCGCTAGCCACCACGGCCAACGTGGAAGAGCCGTTCGAGTTGGCTGTTTAGTTCAAAATGTTAGCCAAATGATGTGAGGGTGTTGATGTCGGTGTTAGGGGCTGTTGTGGTGGCTGATGCAGCTGCTCTTGCTGGATTTRTAGCAATTGATGCTGTAGTTGCTGTTGTTGCGCTGTCACCATTAGGCTGGACGCCAAGGGTGACGAAATGTGCGCTGCAGACATAGACGGCTGCGTTATCGGCAGCTGTTCTTCACGCTGCGTTGACTGCTGCCGTTGTTGTTGTTGATGCTGTTGCTGCGGTTGTGTCTGCGACTGAGGTTGCAACTGTGACTCAATCGCTGTTTGTGTCTGCGTTAGGATCTGGGTGGGCGTTGACGTCGGCGGTGGATGTGACTAAAATTGTGAAATCTGTTGTTTTTGTGGTCTTGGTTGGAAACTAGCTAGTGCATCTTGTGTCGCCGTTAAAATTGTAGCAAACGGATCGCCTATTAATTGGTGGCTGTACTTCTGTTGATATGGTTGATGCATTTGTTATTGAGGCGCTGTTGGATGATGTGGTGATAATTGTGGGTAATGTCTTTTCGACTGCTGTTGTCGCTTAGTCTGTTGATGGGGCGATTGTTGTGTCTGTTGTGTAAATATGAAATTAGTATAATTTTGACTACAAAAATGATTTTGTGTTTGTTGTTGCGTTATTGTTGAATTTTGTGCCTCGTCTTTGCCATTTATTTGCTCATCTTCTGAGGGAACGGAACCTGTTAAGGTCCAACCGAACACTGTACGTTGTGCAACAAGTGATCCGAAGATTTTCGATTTTACCCCATTTAGAATGATTTTCGGGTAAAGATCCGCTCCAATCAACAAGTCAACCTTTTGACTCGTATAGAAATTATTATCCGCTAAGGGGATATTGGGTAACCTTTTTAAAATTGAGGAATTAATTGACTTGGATGGAAGCAGTCCAGTCAATTTTGGCAGTACCAATGCTTCCGCTTCTAGTCTTAAACTTTTGTTGCGGGGCGAGCCAATTGTAATCGAGCATACCGATTGAACTCGTCCTGATACGGTATTATACAATCCTGAAATTCGCGTGTTGACCGTTTTGCTTGCCAGATGTAAGCGTTTTTGCAGACCATTGCTTACGAAGGTGGCTTCAGATCCTGAATCAATCAGGGCTCTGACAGTGAAGGTGCTCTTGTTGTGACATATGGTCACCATGGCTGTACCTAAGAGCATGCTTCGACTGGTAGGCACGTTTGAAATATTGGCCTTAATAGAGGCCACATGAGATTTATGAGAAATCTCAGTAGTGTCTGTGCTATCGGATACCTGACCTATTTCTTCACTCTGATTCCGGTGAATCATAGAGTGATGCCTCTGTTTAYATTTRKWRCAATTAAACAKACTTTTACAATTTTTGACTTCATGTGAGTCCGATAAACAGTTTAGACAGACGTGGAGTTTTCTGACAGCATTTAACCGTGCGTTAGGCTGCATCTCAATGAATCTTTGACAAGTTTTCAAAATGTGCGATTGAGATGAGCACAGTTTACATTTAATGTTGTTTTTCTTAGCGTGGTGGGAATTGATGGGTTTGGACCCAATCCTTGACTGCAAGGTTGGTATCCGACCTTCACCATCAGCCGACTCAATATTGGGTTGAGTACTCAACTCGCCTTTGAGGTTTGATAGTCTTTCAAGCGTTTTAACCCGTTTGGGTAGAAACTTGTCTAACTCAATCCATTTTGGCATCTCTGAATCCGAATCCAGAGATTGTTCCCAAAGCGACAGTGTATAGTCCGGTAGTCGGATAGAACACAAATACGTGAATATGGCATCCCAGCTATCTACAATCATGCCATGTATTTGTAAAGCTGAAATGCAGCTATTAATCTCCCGCCGTAAATTTCTGAGTTCGGTCTCAGATTCTGTTGAGATATGCGGAAGCTTGAACAATAAATTTAGTTGTGTGTTGACAAGCACTCGCTTGTTTTCATACCCACACAGCAAATTATTCCAAGCCTATGCGAATACGTCATTTGTCAGTGGCGCTTTCGAAACAATAACTTTTGCTTCACCTCGCGTTTTTTTGATTTAAATGGAATAACTTTTCTACCGGAGATAGCCTTGGGTTATTCCCATATATAGCGGCAAATAAATCCCTAAATGAGGGCCATTGTAAAACATCGCCATGAAATATCTCAGTATCACATGGCGGTAAATTGATAGAGTACCTCACGGGTTCTACAGTTTATTGTAACCATTCAGGTTGAATCACCGTAGAATTTGAAGTTGGGCTTTGGTTGAACGCCGTGAGGTTGTGCATGTGTTCGCCCATCAAGGCCGCGCAACACACATAAGCGTGGTAACAGCTTGAATATTTAAGCTTAATGTCGTCAATTGAGCTTGTGTCGGAAGGATCCACTTTTGGCAAACACAACTTGTATTCTGACTTTACCTCTGCCCACAGAGATCACAGTTCAACTTGTTGTACTTCAAGAGAATAGGCACTTTGGTTGTTTGCTGGTGGAGTAAAAGACTCCTCAAACTCCAGTAGAGCGTCTGCAGCTGTGATAAATGCTCTGATGGATTCCATTGTTTTGAAAATTGAACCGGAACTGCAAAAATGTTGCATAAAATCGGATCTAAAACTTTGAAATTAAAATTTAAAAATATTTGCAAATATGTTGCAAAAAAGTTCAAAAGTTACAGGAGCACTCACGGACAAACTAAAAATTGAGTTGATGATAGGAAGTACGTTGTTTCTTTATGAAGCGTGAATTTTCGAAAGAAAAAAATTAAAAAATTGAGTAAAGTATTTTCTCAAAGTATTTTTTTCCAAATTTAATTTGTAAGTGCTTGCTGGGTAATCGTCCCAATGCACTTGCACGCCTAGTATTCGGATGACACAAACAAAATTGATGTGTGCTTAATTGCTTTATTTAAATGCGAATACAAATACAAATAAAAATGCACAAGCACTTATTTGATGTATATCCACTATTCACTTTCACTTTTGTTCACTGGGTTCTTTTCGAACTATTTCGATTTCACCACTACACTGTCCTTCTGGGATGGCTGCTGCGCTGCTTTCCTTTGCTGCTTTGCCTGTGCTGCTCTCAATTTGCTGCTTTGCCTTTGCTGCTCGGCCTGTGCTGCTTTGCCTTTGCTGTTCTCCCTTTGCTGTTCTCCCTTTGCTGCTTGGCCTGTGCAATTTGCTGCTGTGCCCGTGTGGCTTGGCTTTGCTGCTCTTCTTAGCTCTTTGGCTTTCTTGCCGTCGCTCACTTCACTTTGTACTTTGTTTTTTTTTTGTTTGCACTCGCAAAACTGCAGTTGCGTTATTGCTGCTTGACTTTATTGCTATTCGAGCAATATATGGAATGGCAGAGTTGAGCGACTAGACTCAAATTAACCACAAGAAAACACAAACCGGGAGAGATTGTTGACGCTCCAGACGAGATTTGTGCGTCCAAGAAATTTATAATGTTATTCGGATCACAGTGTAGTTTTGTTTTTTCTTTTTATATGCAAAGTCAAATAATCAGTGCATTTGCCAGGTGTATTTATTGTTGTACTTAAATGAAGTACAATACTACCTGCAGACTTGTGCGTTGATTTTGTGGWTAGAGTGCCAAAAATAAGTTTTGGTCTCCACTTCACACAGCACAATAGGTTTTGTACATATTAACTTATGCACAAATTAACCAATCTATTGCCTTATAGCTTGCAGATCACAAATCCAAAATATGTTTGGTTGTAACTTGCGAGTTGCTAAATCGGTTATGCACTTTCACTTTAATTAAAATCAACTTGTAACCTGTTATCCGGCTCGAAGGACCAATGATAATTCGGGCGGGGGAGCACGGTGCTCGTTCGTTCCGTAGATGTGGTTGGCCGTGGGGAAACAGTCGACGCAAGTTATTCCACAAATTTTAAGTAAAAATACAAAAGGTTTCTTATAATAAATATATTTAAATATAATAAATTGGAAACACACTTATCACGTCTGTATCGCTTAGCGGTCGCAAAAGGAGAGAGTGCGCAACTTTTTAGTTATTGTTTAGTTGCGCGCGAATTAAAACTTCCAAACAAGTTCGAAAAGGAGGAAAAGAAAATATTATTCTGCCGATACAGACGTGGCAAAATAAATTGGGCGGGGACGGCGTCAACATTATTTATTTCATTTCAAAACTCTTACTTACCTAAAAGAGTTCTCGTCTAATCATACCTAAATACTTACATATATACGAAAATATTTTGAAATCTCAGCTTATTAAAAGCCGTTGGTTTTATTGATTTTATTTTGAAACTCTTACATATAAAAGAGTTTTCTATATATAAAGTTTCTTAAACATTTACATGTATTTACTAAAATTTTTTTTTTTTTTGTTTAAATGAGTTCAAACTCAAAGGACTACAAACCAAGTCAGTCACTCAAAGTTCCAAAAATGATTGCAGATGAAAAAAGCCSATGCACACCTGCTGAAGCTACACGCTCAAAGCAAGGTGATACAAAGCAAAAAAAGCTTAAAGATATTTCATATAAAAAATTCATTGCTGAGAATGATAGTTTGATACGATACTGCRCTCGATTCTCATCTTCRCCGATTCAAGACAATTCTGAATCGGTATTAGAMATCAAAAAAGACAATTTAGACAATTTTTGGACGCGTCTCCAAGCTGCATATGACGCAATCGTAGAATCTGATGATTCAGATCTACCAGAAAACTTTAAATCCTCGGCTTACACCAAGTATGAACACTGCCTAGACCAGTTCGAAGACACAAAGGCAATGATTTCTGATCAACTAAAGCTATTAAGAGCAATTGCACCTACTCCACAACCGAGAGTAGAGCTGCCACAAAGACGAAAGGTGCCCGCATGTGACACAGAAATTTTTCATGGGGGTTATGAACAATGGCCGTCCTTCCGAGACATGTGCATAGCCGTTTACATCAACCACCCAAAATTATCTAATGCACAAAAATTGTATCACCTCAGATACAAAACCAAAGGTCAGGCAGGCGTAATARTTAAACAGTTCGCTCTCAATGACGAAAATTTTAATTTTGCTTGGGAAGCTCTAAAAGCACGTTACGAAAACGAGAGAATATTGGTCGACAAGCAAGTGACGAYACTAATGAATTTACCAAAAATTCAAAAAGAAACCAGTGAAGAATTCATAAAGTTTCAATCCACGGTTTCGAATTGTTTTTCGGTTTTATCGACAGAATATTCCTACAGATAATTGGGACCCCCTTCTGGTAAATATATGCACAGCTGCATTACCAGAAAAATCGTTACTTTTGTGGCAGCAAATGAAAGAATTTAATGAAGTTACAGAAGGGGTAGATAAATAGTCAGACCGAAAAACGTACAAAGCGACCCCAATAGAAGCTTCAATAGACCCCAAACCAGTAGCCACAATAATTTAAATAGAAGCTTTTTCAAAAATCAATCGTTCACATCCGAACAGTATAAACCAACATCATGCGAACTGTGTAGAGGAGGTCATAAGCTCAAATCGTGCAAAAAATTCAAAAAAATTAATATTAGCGATCGAAACAATTTTACAAGAACGAAAAAACTATGTACCAACTGTTTGTCACATGCGCATACGCTTAAAGATTGCGAAAGCAAATTTAATTGCGTTTACTTCCATAAAAGACATCATTCAATGTTACATATAACCAATTTTTCCAGCTTACCCCCAACCAGCGCTAATGTAAAAAGAGCAACAGGTTTAGTTGCGACAACAAATTCTGAAAACTACCAAGAAGCACCATGCTGCTCAAGGCGGTAAAAATCCAAACGCTACATAGCGAAAATCATAGTAGGGTACTATTACCAACAGCAGTTGTCTAAATCGAACACCGAGGAGAACTGTTTAAACTCAGAGCCTTAATAGACCAAGGATTACAACGATCATTTATAACGTCTAGGGCACAAAACAGGGTAGCCTGTTGCCAACAAAACTAGAGAATTTTGAAATCACGGAAATGGGCGGGAGAGTTGTTCAAAACTCAAATAAAATCACAAATACACTTCTGGCGCAAAATACCATTTTCGGAKGGGTCCTAAGTGGAATAGTTGCGGAACCAGTTACAACATTGACAATTCAAGTTGAGGAAGTCTCAAAYGAGTACCTCAATTCACAATTGAGAAAATTTTGGGAATTAGAAGAACTCCCCCCCATATCAGTCGCAACCCCTGAAGATCAGTATTGTGAGGACTTTTACAAAGCCACAACGTACTATCGTACGACTACCACTTAAACAACAATTTCCTAACACACTCGCCCTAGGTCACTCTCGCACATCTGCAACACAGCAGTTTTTAAGTATGGAAAGAAATCTACTTAAAAAGGGTGAACTCAAATCTGAATATGATAGTGTGTTAGAAAAATACGTCCATTTAAATCATATCGAGGAAGTAAACCCAGGGGAGAAAATCGTCAACGGCAAATACTACTCCTTCTATCTGCCGCATCACGCAGCAGTAAAGCCAGACAAAAAAACAATAAAAGTAAGATGTGTTCTTAATGCCTCAAAAACCACCAGTTCAGGGAATTCCCTAAATGATATCTTATTTACGGGACCCACACTCCAACCAGATTTAATGCTTTTGATATTAAGCTGGCGTATTTTCAAATACGTATTAAATGGGGAAGTTTAAAAAATGTATCGGAAAATAGTCGTACATAAAGACGACCAAGATTTTCAATGGATTATGTTCCGAACATCCCCCACCAGTCCTTTACGCAACTTAAAATTAAAGACAGTTACATTTGGCGTTAACTGTGCACCATATCTAGCCATTCGAACACTCCACGAATAGGCAGACAACACAAAGTCAGAATTTCCTCTGGCAACTGAAGTGTTGAAAACTTAAAGGTATGTAGACGATATTCTATCTGGAAGTCACACTCTTCCACAAGCATACGAGGCCTTATCACAGGTAATAAAACCCTCAATTCCGCAGGGTTTCCATCAAAATAGATTACGGCAAGTCACCCAAATATACTTCGCTGAACTATGTCAATGTCTTCGTATATCTCGTACACCTCATTGTTCCATCGAATGCGATATTCGCCGTGGCCAACGCGCAAAGGACTATAAATCTTTCGCAGAACTTTTCTCTCGAAAACTCGCAACGTCGACTCATCHGTTGTWGWCATCGTCCAAGCCTCTGCACCATATAGCAGGACGGGACGCACTACTACTTTCTAAATTAGTAGCCATGGTGCAAATACATTTAAACATGACAAAATGCAAACTATATGTGTGGTCCGATTCAGAAATTGTACTAGCCTGGCTGGAAAAACCACCACATGCATGGAAGACGTATATTTCTAACCGAACGTCTCAAATACTTGACCTAGTGGGATCAGCCACATGGCGTCACGTAGCCAGTGCTGACAATCCCGCCGATCTAGGAACAAGAGAGAGAATTTATAGAACAGCTCAAAAGCAAAGTCAAGGGATCACATAATTTCCCATGCAACACAGTGACGCACCTAGAGCTACAAAAAGCAAAGCGCGCTACTTCAGCCTCGATATATCACTACTGAGAGAATCGAAGCCGATTGACAAAAAGAGCTCACTCTTAGTTCTAAACCAATTTCTGGACATGAAAGGTCTGATTCGTGCCAATGGTCGGCTTGCTAATTCGAGCCTAATTTACAATGAATGCCACCCTATAATAATTCCCGAGAAGTCACCATTTGCCACATTATTCCTCAACTACATCCACATCTTAATGCTACACGYCGAACATCGCCTCATGCAACATATGGTACGCCAAGAGTATTATATCCCCCGTCTTAAGCCGCAAATCAAGAAGTGCATCTTCACTTGCAAGATGTGCACTATGCACAAACAGAAGATGCGAACGCAGATTATACCAGCACTTCCACCGGAACGCTGCAATTTCGCTCTACCTTTCACCACAACAGGTGTTAATTTTGCTGGACATTTCCAGGTTAAGGTCTCCCACTCTCATGAAAGGCTATGTGGCTGTCTTTGTATGTTTCACGACCAAGGCAGTACACCCTGAGATATATAGTAATCTGACGACGGAGGCTTTTCTCGCGGCATTTGCTCGCTTCGTCGCTCGACGTGGCTACCCATCTAAAGTCATGAGTGATAATGGCAAAACTTGCATTGGAGTGTCACCCGACATCGTACAAAAGTACGCCCCTCAAGGTATCAATTGGAATTTCATACCCCCAAACGCTCCTCATATGGGCGGCTTATGGGAATCAGCTGCAAAAAGCTTCAAATACCATTTCAAACGGATAGCTGGAAATTATGAGTTCAATTACGAAGAGTTCACGACGTTATTAAATCGAATTGAAACCGTTCTCAATTCACGGCTACTCACAGTACCCTCACAAGACCCCTCAGATTTCACTGCCTTAACTCCAGGGTATTTTCTAAAAGGAGCACCCATCCTGGCCATTCCTGAGCCAGGCGTGGAGTAGCTATCTCTATTAAATCGATGGGAACGAATTAAAATTCTCCATCATGATTTCAGCCGCCGATGGAAGGACGAATACATAAAGGATCTCCACAAAAGATACCGCTGGAAGACTTTTGAATAAGCACCTAAACTTGGAGACTGTGTCCTCATTCATGATGATTGTCTACCCCCTACCGAGTGGCGGCTTGGCCGCATAGAA
>NW_017534789.1:0-2487 GCF_001853355.1 Bactrocera latifrons
TAAATGTTCAAGTCCAAATTGACTGTAAATAGTACTGTGCAATTTAAATAACGAGACGAGGGAATTTTTAAAAAAATATATGTTTTACATCCACGAACGCGCGGATAAAATAAGAACACGTGTGGTTTCTATGAATTGCCAGATGCAAATCAAATCTTTATTTCTGCTTTACTTAAAGTTAAAGCTAAAGCTGAAATGTAAGCATCATCTTGATTGAATAAAGAACAAAGAGTTAATTACAATATTAGCTGTGACAGCGAATTTTTTCTTTTACAGTTAATTCTTCGAAATTATTTTCATCGGGAGTATTGAAATTATTTATTTTTAAAACATTAGTACCTCCTTTTTTTGGAGTATATTTTTTGATTTTATTGTCGACATTATCTTCGACTGGCGTCCAAGAATTTTCTTGCTCCACGTATTTTAAATTTTGTATTTTGATATTTTTATTTGGTTTTTCATCATTGTTTTTTTGTTTTATTTTGCCGGTAAGAACTTCGCCTGGCGTTATAGGACATTTTCATTCCACAATATTTTCTATATACTTATTTTTTTCATTATGCTGGTATATGTCTTCAACGGCGTTTTAGGACTTTTTTGTCCCAAAAAAATTTTTTTTATATAATATTGCCGGTAAGATCTTTGGATGGCGGTGTAGAACTTATTTGTTTCACAATATTAATATTTCTTTTATTTTCAATATTATCGATACTTTTTTCGATTAGTTTTTTGGAAGCTTCTTGTTACTTAGTTTTGTTTTCAAAATAAATGTTCATAGTTTTGTTTTCGTTTTTAATGTTATTCTGTACCATATAATTCATTTTCCCATTGGACACATCGATAAGTGCCTCAATTTTTTTAAGGAAATTGTATCCCTAAGGGAGATCCGATTCTAATTCCACTATTTCATAAAAATTTCCTCGACTCCAAATATGGTTATTATGTGGTAAAATTTGATAATAGAATAGCCATTCACTGTTCTTACTCGCTTATAAATGGCTAATTCGTTTTTATTATTATAAAYCCCAGGCTTAATGTAGCATGAGGTTGCTCCCGTGTCGAATAGAGCTTTTAAGTTTTTATTTAATTTTAAGTCCTGTAATTTGAGATAGGGGACGATGGATCTATATCCATAGGAGTTGGTTTCGGAAAAGAATAATGTACATATGTTGTTATTAGGGGGGTTATTCCGTTGAGGAAATCTTAAATTATTGTTTGTATACATTGGCTTCATCTTGTTTCTATCGTACATACATCGTACATCGCCCCTCCCGTATAGGCTCATAGCGTCAAGTGCCGCCTCTGTCCAAGTAACATATAAATTCATCCTACCAGTAAAGTCAGGTACGGGTTTAACTACGTGTAATGATTCTTGACGGGCTATATTGTCGTCTATCGTCTGTGTTAGAAAATCAGTTGCATTATTGGTATTGACCACTATTTGTGAGCGTAATTTCTCTACTTCCTTACGTAATGCTATATTGCTATCAGCAATAAGGCGAGTTATTAGATCTACGGCCAAAGCGTCACCGTTAGCCATTTTGTCTAATTTTTAGTTTCTGGTCTTTTTTCTTAATTATTTTTATTTTATCCCTTCTAGGAAGAGTTGCTTTTTTATTCTGGAGGGTATGGAGTTCAGAGTCGCAGAATTAAGCTCTATTATAAGCCGGAGGGTCCCCTTGCCTTGGTGAATCGCGGTTTCAATATATTTTTGTTATATGGCTGGTCGAGCCTTTAATTATTGTTTTTTTAAAAAAAATTTTTGGTTGGATTATTTTTTTATAATTCTCTGGAGGATCTGAGGGTGGTGAATCGCAGCTTTTAATTACGTAATTTATCGGTTGTACAAACCATTAGTTATAGTGTTTTTCTAGTATCGTGATCGGATTGCCAGATGCAAATCAAATCTTTATTTCTGATTTACTAATATATGTACATTTTTGACTTATTTACTTAAAGTTAAAGCTAAAGCTGAAGTGTAAGCATCAGCTTGATTGAATCCAGAACAAAGAGTTAATTACAATATTAGCTGTGACAGCAAATTCAAGCAGAACGTTAAGCGTTCTGTTTTCTTTACGATTGTTATTGTTATGCCTTCTTGTGAGGGATATTGTTTTGATCATAATGGCTTATTCGATTGAGAACGGAAAAAGCATATTGAATTCTTAAATAATCAAAAGCGTTAATTAAGATTTTAAAGTGAAATTGCAAAATGCAAAGATTCAGTTTTATTTACAGTTATGATAAGGTTTCTATGCGGAGGCTATCGTTAACTTGCATGCATTCAATCACGGTCAACCAATGGCAGAATCGTGCGTTTTTTCAAAGAGTCAGGTGCTGAACACACTGAGCACGACAGACTGCAAGCAACATAATCAAATAATTAAAATACACACGTTCTTAGGGACACAGTTATGTAATTGTGCAGCTGCCTCAATACCTGTGTCTATAAGAACGTGTTTTTTTTTTTTTTTTTTTTTTTTTTTT
>NW_017534789.1:10532-13712 GCF_001853355.1 Bactrocera latifrons
ATTTTTGTTAAAAAATATGCAAATTGTACTTATCTTTTTCTATTAGTATAGTGTCCGTTTGGATCGGTGAAGTTTCCGAAAACCGCAGGAAAGAGTTGAGCTAAAATTGGTGTTAAATCTTGAAGTTTCAAGAATACCCCAGGACCGCACCAAAAAATCAACTACCTCACTTGAGTGCCTTAGAAATATATCTATAAGAACGTGTGTATTCTAATATCTATCGCGCTCATTGTTTCAGCACTTGTGTGATGACAGAAAATCCAAGTTGTGCCGAAAAAAATAAACGAATGACCGCTTATTAACCGCTTCGCTTGCCGCTGTAACAGTTAGCCTACAATCTAGCGCAAATATGTGTGGATATGTATGAGCTAACATACATATCGACGCAGATTTTTGCGAGTCACGGAAAAATATTTTAGAATGGACAAATATTACAAATCGACAACTCCGTTGTTGCCACTTTTCTGACTTCTTTCTGTGAAGAAGCAACAGAAAGATGTTCAACTTATGATTTTTAGCTTTTGCCATCGTCGCGAAAAGACGCTTGTAGGCAAAGGCATGCTCGGGGAGATGTTACGGCGTCTGTTTTTATGAATGAAGCGAGGTCGCTTGTAGAATTTGCGCCTGCGTTTATGAATGAAATCGTCTTTGTTGTAAAATTTACTACATTTGGGCTTCGCCAATTTAGCTGCCAAATTGACTTTTGATGCTTTTGCTATTTAAGCAATTGTTGTTTTTGTAGAACAATTTTTTGTTGGTGACATATTCACATGTGTACGCATATGTACGTATGCATGCTTATGAATTATTTTTTCGGAAGTGTATGTACATACATATAAGTATATAAGATATGAATGTATGAACAAGCAGATTAATGCGCGCACATGTAATATGTATAAGTGATAAAATCATGATTTGATTTTCTGAACGCGCACATGCGTCTACAYATGAGCAAATAATAAGATTAATATGATAGCCGATATATGTATGTATTTATTATTGTTGTGATAAATTCAATTTCTATTACAACTATTACTATAGTATATTATGTAAAAATCAAATAAAATTATTAAATATTCGAGTCCAAATTTACTGTAAATAGTGTATGCATTCATACAAAATTATACTCATATCGTAATTAGTTTTACATGCCAATATGGAAATGCCGACGGCAAAACGCAAAAGCATACATATTTGCATACATTACGGAAGCAATCAATCCACGAAAGATGAACTCATCACGTTGTTGACTTAAACTGGAAGATTCAAAAGCAAATTCCGTGAATTATCCAGTGGAATTTCTAAATTCTATGGAGAGGCTTGGTATGCCACCGCATTATTTGTGTTTCAAAGTTGAATCTGTCGCTATTATGTTTCGCAATCTTCTTGCGCCGAAACTGTGTAATTGAACTTGACTGATTGTGATGCACCTTTCGAATACAAGGGGCAGAATGATTGATTCTACGAACTCTTTTGAGTTTTAACGATTTGCCATTTTAGTTCAAACGTATTCCGTTTCCAGTAAACATTGCATTTGAGGTGACAATCAACAGGACACAATGATGGTCGCATAGTGTGTGGCATAAATTTGGAAATGCTATGTTTGTCACACGGCTAGTTATAAGTGGCGTGCTCACGAAATGGAAAACCATCTTTTTTGTACACCGGAACAGAAACCAAAAAATGTTGTTTAAAAAGCTGCGTTACATTGAAAAAAATTAAATGGTAAATATAACTTTCTTTTCATTTCAAACACACATAATTTCACGCAGGACAACGGCTGCGGGGTCAGCTAGTTCTTAATATTTCCACAATTTGTACAAATGTAAGCTAATTTAACAATAATTTTTAAAACTATTGAGTTCGGAACTATTGGTATTGAGTAATTTAAGTATAACATAAAACTTCGCCTATACTTTTTGCGGTGTTAGTTGCCGTAATGGATCCAATATCCAATTGGCGCCACGTAGCGAAAAAAAGAACCGACTGGCGCACTGTTGTTAACTCGGCTATAATCGCGTAAGCGGTGTCTACGCCAATTAAGAAAAAGAATGGATCCGTTTTTTATCATCAGTCATAAGCACGCGCAATTGAGTTATTTCTATTGCTTTCAAACAGCATTGAAATGTTTTGACTGTTTGAGTGAGTCGCAACATTTCTGTGAATGTTTCTTATGTTTGTAGCAATCTTTATCAAGTAAGGCGCTCTTAATCTATTGTGTCAAAATCAGCCCACAAGCTTAGGCTTCCACCAAAATAGATGACTTTCGGCCATATATAATCCAAGTTTTAAAACCTTCAAAAGAGCGGTAAAAACTACACTCAATTTTAAAAATAAATACTACAAATATCATACTATTTGAGCTTGTACGCTCCAGCTGATTTTACCCAAGTAAATAATTTCATTACGAACTTATAGTTGTCACCGCTTTCAATACAACTATTTCGTTTGAATAAGGAAATGTCGAATGATCGTGTGAAAATGTTAACTTTTCACAAGTGTCTATGACTTCCACCCTTCTTAATTTCATTGGCGTACCCGTGCTGAATGCGGCTGATTTTGGTCCAATTCGCTAACGAAGCATTTTTGCAATATACACCACCTGCTAGTATAGACATTACTGAAATGCTCTTGCATTTCTTCTGGCTAGTTTGGTAAAAACTCCACAACTAAGTTAACAGCCACATCAGTGGATTTTAATTGCTCTACCAAGAACTGCTTCTCTACCTCTTTGATGTCGAATTGTTGCATAGTATTCGTAGAATCACCTATTTTTTAATAACGCCATAAACTGTTTTTTTCTTGTTCTGAAAAATTTCTAATTTAATCTAAAAAGCACTCCCAGGATGCGATGACATATGTAAGTTCTTAGATCTAGTCTATGTTGATAACGCTTCAATGTTCTCTGTTGTCCAATTTGATCCTTTGGTTCGGCCAGAGGACTCGAATCATCCTGCTTTGGAAATTAACATCGAAACCATAGCCAACTTTGCTCATAATAATACATACGAGCTTTGTTTTCGGTTCAACTTTGCGAAAGCTAATTTTAAGAAAATTAATTACGAACTTTCTAAAGTTACTTGTCCAGATTACTATTTTAAACTTGTTTGAAAAATATGTTCCGAAGTGTTTTGTTACTCATAAAATGAGTTCTAATTTATGGTTTTCGAAAGAATTATG